>NW_013545929.1:0-5004 GCF_000499545.2 Eimeria tenella
TAGAGTAGCGAATTAAGTACAACTAAACCCCTTTTTGTTCTCCCTGCTGCTCTTTTTGTCTTTTTTGTTCTTATTTTCCTCCTTTAAATCGCTCTTTTCGCGCTGTGCGCCGCGCAGTGCTGCTGCTGCTGCAGCAGAAGTTCGCGTTGTTGAGGTGTACATACACCCCGGGAGCGCGCCTTTCGGCGCATGCGCCGAAACCGCCGGTGAAATCGAGGAGTAAAAGACTTTTGGGGTCCAATTTAATTAATTAATATATTTAAAATGAAAATAATGGCATTTAAACGGCAGACACTCACCAAGGAACTCTCCCCAGCCGCCGCAGCGCCTCCATGGTGCTGGCGGTGGTGCTCGGGTGTACCTGCAGCTCTCTTCGCACTTTCTCGCAAAAACAAAAAGCTCCCTTTTCATTTAATCCATTTTAAAGAATATTTTTCAAAAATAAAATCCCAAACACTTCTACTCCGCTGCCGACTCTCAGGGGGCCTCGGGGGGCCCCCCAGACGCCTCCCGCATGCAGCCCCAGGCTCCCTTCTGCTGCTTCTTTTGGCCTTTTTCAAGCAATTAAGGATTCCAATTAAACGCAGATCCTTTTTATTTATTTATTCATTTTATTTGGCCGCAGTACCAGAAGCAGAAGCGCCAGAGACGCCCCAGCTAGCTGTGGCCAGCTATAGCTAGCCAGCTCCCAAGCCAGCCCGCTATGGCTAGCTAGCAAGCTAGCTAGCTAGCTGGCGAGGTACCTAGCCGGGCGCTGCGGCTGGCTAGCTGTAGCTAGCTGGCTCGCGGTGGCTAGCGGGGTAGCTGTGGCTAGCTGCGCAGCTGTGGCTAGCTGGCTAGCTGCAGCAGCTGCAGCAGCTAGCTGCCGTCATTTTCAAGCACAGCAGCAGCAGCAGCTAGAAGAAGCTGCTGCTGCCTCATTTGCATTTCTTTTTGAACAAATATAAATGCAAAAGCTCACCTTGATTCTTTTTTAAATTCTTCAAAATCCATTTCAAACCAATTTATTTTTTAAAATTAATTTTCATTAAAATGTCTTTTCCGTTTTTATAAAGGCCGCATGCAAAAAGCGCCCTCAAGGGCCACATGCTTCTCCAAAGGGAGCGCTTTAGCTGCTGCTGCAGCTGCTGCTGCTGATCGTGCTGCTTCCGCTGCTGCTCCGTCTTCTGCTGCTCTTGCTGCTGGTGCTGCTGCTGTTCTTGCTGCTGCTGCTGGTACTCGTGCCGTTGCTGCTGCCTCTACTGCTTGTGCTGCTGCTGCTGCTTCTGCTGCTCCTGCTCCTGCTTCTGCTTCTCGTGCTGTTGCTGCTCCTTCTGTTGCTGCTGCTGCTGCTACTCATGCTGCTGCTCTCGTGAAGGCGTGGAGGTGTTTCGTCTTGTGTCTCTGCAGCTGGTGGAAACCCTAGTGTAAACCCTAATCGATAAGAAAACCCTGCAGCAGCGCGAGGGTTTAGGGTTTAGGGTTTGGGGTTAAGGGTTTAGGATTTAGAACATGGAATCTGTTAGTGTTTGGAAGAAGCTCCTCAGTTCGCTGCAGGAGCAAAGTGCTGCTGCTGCTATCCCCCAGCCACGCGCAGCCTCTGTGGCTAGCTGCTGCTGCTGCTGCTGCTGCTGCTGCCGCTGCAGCTAGCCACACTTAGCTGCGATTGCAGCATTAGCTAGCTACCGACTAGCGGAGGCTGCTGCAGCTGCTGCAGCCGCTGCTGCTGCTACTGCCGCTGCAGCTAGCTGCAGCTATGCACGGGTAGCTGTGTGCTGCCGCAGCAGCTGCTGCGCTGCAGCGTAGCAGATGCTGCAGTTGCTGCTGCAGCGCAGCCAATGGCCTCGAAAGCAGCAGCAAATTGGACCCAAAAGGTCCTTTAAAATCGGCGAATTTTCTTTAATTTGCTTCCCTTGATTCCCCGCATGCATGCAACAATGTTTGGGGGCCGCATGCGTTTTTTTAATTTTTATTTTTGGCTTTTTGGATTTTCTTGAGAAGCCTTTTTCGGGTGTCTGCGCATGCACGCGGTTATGTACACCTCAGACCCTCAGGAAATTTAAAAAGTAGAAAATAAAAAGTTAATTTTAAAAAATAAATTAAAATGAAAATAAATAAAATGAAAATAAATTAAAATAGAGTTTAAGATTAAATTCAAAATAATCATTTTCATTCGGTTTTGAAGAATTGCCAAAAGAATCCAAAGACCAAAAAGCTGAAAGTTGCTGCGGAAATGGCATTTATTTAATTTATTTGTTATTCATTTATTTATTTATTATTTATTTATTTATTTATTTATTTATTTAGTTGTTGTTTAGTTGTTCGTTATATTTATTGGCAACTTCTTGATAGGTTTTGGCGCCCGCAGTGCGAGACCCCAAACCCTAAACCCTAAACCCTAAGCCCTAAACCCTAAACCCTAAACCCTCGAGGTTGAGCATTAAGCCCTAAAAAGTAACTCTGTAGTTGAAAGAGAGGCCAAAGCAATGCGCGAAGTTCTAAACCCTAAACCCTAAACCCTAAACCCTAGGCCCCAGCCCCAGGGCGCGAAGCTCTAAAGCTGCAGCCAAAGCCAAGCTACAAACCATAACAGCCAAACCATAAACCCTAAACCCTAAACCCTAAACCCTACTGCCACCTCTAACAGTTGTTTGGAAACCTCAACACCAGGGGCCCCCGGGGGCCCCTCAGGGGGCCCCGGGGGCCCCCTGCATGCGTTTCGAACTTTGTTTGCAATTTGGGGTAAAGGGCCCCCAAGAATAAATTAAATTAAATTAAATTAAATTAAATAATTAATTAAATTAAATTTATTTAAATTAAATAAATGTCACTGGGGCCGGCCTCCCCCGCAAACCCTAATTAAGGGTTTGGCGAGGCCGCAGCTCGCCTGCTTCTGGAGCCCCCGCTCCAGTTAGGGTTTTCAGGGCCAAGGGCTAAACCCTGAACCCTAAACCCTAAACCCTAAACCCTCGACACCTTGGCCTTAACCCCTGCGGCAAAGCCCCACTGCCGGGCTCCCCCAGCCGCGGGAAGTCCCGGCTCCCAAACCCTAAACCCTAAACCCTAAACCCTAAACCCTAATGTCGTTCTCAGAAGTGACCCCGTGGCTGCGGGAGGAGCTGCAGCGGCGAGTTGGTGCTGCTACTCGCTCTCTTGTTGCTGCTGTTGTTGCAGCAGCAGAAGCTGCTGCTGCTGCTGCTGCTGCTGCAGCAGCAGATGATGAGGATCAGCAGGAGGCTGACGAGCCGCAAAGCGGCAGCAGAAAGAGACAACGAGAAGATGAGACAGAACGTAAGCAGCAGCAGCAGCAGCAGCAGCAGCATCAGCAGCAGCAGCAGCAGCAGCAGCCGCAGTCCTGGATACCTGATCATGCCTAGCATTTCTGTTTGTGAGTTGAGTGCGTCTGCTGCGTGCCTGCGTTTGCCTGTGTCTCTGCCGCAGCAGCAGCAGCAGCAGCAGCAGCAGCAGGAGCAGCAGCAGAGGACGATGACGCAGCAGAAGCAGCAGCATTTGCTGCTCGTCTGGCAGCGCGGGACATGGCGTCGCAGCGGAAGGTGGGCCACGCTGCAGCGCTTGAGCGGCAGCAGCAGCAGCAGCAGCAGCAGCAGGGGGACGCCGCTGCTGCTGCTGCTGCGCTGGAGAGCGTGGAAGAGCTGCTGCTGGAAGCAAAAAAGAAACCCAACGAGCTGCTGCGCTGCAGCAAAGCTTACGTGCTGCGGCTGCGGGAAGAAGCAAGAAGATCTTATTTGAAAAAAAGAGAAGAGCAGCAGCTGCTGCTGCAGGAGCGAAAAGTGCGGGACAGGGAGGCGTTCTACGCGCAGCTGCAGCAGCAGCAGCAGCAGCAGCTGAGCGCCGCGGAGCAGCAGCAGCTGCAGCTGCGCAAAGACGCGCTGCTGCTCGCCAAAGCAGCAGTTGAAGACCGCAAAAACAATTCGGAGACAGAACTTTATTTGCTGCCGGAAGCAGAAGAAAGTCTGCAGGCCCGGCTGCTGCTGCTGCAGCAAACTTTCCGCGAGACGCAGCAGCAGCAGCAGCAGCAGCAGCTCTCCGAGCAGCAGCTCCTCGAGCAGCAGAAGACCCGCGCCGCCCTCGTCCGCTTCGGCGCCAGGGACCGCAGCAGCAGCAGCAGCAGCAGCGAGCAGCAGCAAAAGACTTACAAACTTGTCGACGAAACTGGAGTTGAGATCGAATTTGAAGTCAGAGAAACCCACGGACTCGACTTCAACAAAGAACTTTCCCCGCAGCAGCAGCAGCAGCAGCAAATGCTGCAGCAGCTGGAGCAGCAGCGCGAGGCCAGCCAAACCAAGGCCATCTCCCTCCAAGTCAGTACACGCAAACTGCTCCCGCTACTGTTGCTGCTGCTGCTGCTGCTGCTGCTGCTGCTGCTGCTGCTGCTGCTGCTGCTGCTGCTGCTGCTGCAGTGCGGCATTTAGCGAATATGTGTCGCCCGCGGATGGATTTTGGTGCATTTTTTCGCGCCTCCAAGCACCTCGCCTTCTCCGCCGCCGCTGCCGCTGCTGCTGCTGCTGCTGCTGCTGCTGCTGCTGCAGGAGCAGCGGCGTTTGCTGCCGGTCTACGCCTACCGCGAGGCCTTCCTGCGGGCCGTGGCGCAGCACCGCGTGCTGGTGGTGGTGGGCGCCACCGGCTCCGGCAAGACGACGCAGCTGCCGCAGTTTCTGCGCGAAGTGGGATATGCAAAAGCTGGAATGGTTGCATGCACGCAGCCCCGAAGGCTTGCTGCGATGGCTGTTGCTGCTCGAGTAGCAGCAGAGTGTGGGGAAAGACTTGGGGCGGAGGTGAGGAAAAAATCCAGCTAGCTAGCTCACCAGGGCGATGCGTAGTTGGCTAGCTAGCTAGCTAGCCAGCTAGCTAGCTGGCGAGGTGGCTGGCTCGCTGGGGCGATAGATAGCTAGGTAGATAGCTCGCAAGCTAGCTAGCTAGCTAGCTGGGAGCGTAGGGTAGCTAGCTAGCTAGCTAGATTGACAGCTGGCTAGCTAGCTAGCTAGCTACATTGGTAGCTGGCTA
>NW_013545930.1:0-4670 GCF_000499545.2 Eimeria tenella
GCGTTTAAAAGTTAAAAGTGCCAATTAAAATTCGAATTGCATTTAAAAAGGTGGAGGTTCGCGCGAGTCTGGGGAAAGAGCTGTCGATACACCGCAGCAGCGTGGGCCAGTGTGTGCAGACGAGGCGACGGCAGGGAAGGCCGTGGGAAGTTCGTTTGAGGTTCTTTGCAATTCGACTAATTGTTTTGAAGGAAATAAACAAAATAAATTAAATTAATTGCGGCGGCGGGGCTCGCGGCGGGGCGAAAAGCGAGAAGTTGAATGGGTGCGGCTCGGGCGCTGTCACTCCTGTCTGTGTCGAGTGCGCAACGACGGGCGATTCAGCTTTCCGTTTGCCATTACGGATTTATTCTGGAGATTAAGTTAATTTTGAAAGCCTGAAAAGTGCGTTTTGATTTCAAAAGAGGCGCGGAGCTGTACGTACACCCCACAGCAGCGCAACTCGATCTAGCCTCTGACGCCGCGGCGGTCAGTGTCGCGGCGGCGTTGGTGTCAGGGCTTTGGACTTTGGCGGATCTTTCTTCATTTTTTGCAATTCTGGATGTGTTTTTCCGTTTAGTTTTGATTTTTAGCGTCAAGTTGATCCATTTTGGCTCCCCAGGCCCGCAAACCGCGCCCGGAGCCTCGCGATCGACGCCGCGGAACACCACCGCGCCTCGAGTCACGCCGCCCGATCCGCCCCTTTCGAGCCCCTCCCAGACCCCAACTTCGCCTTCAAATACTTTCAAACAACTAATTTAAAATAAAAATATGGAGCAGCAGTTGAGTTGTGGGCCGCGCGAGCTCGTTTTCCGTGTTTTGCAAGTCCGCAGCGCCGGCCCGCCTCTCTGCTGCTCCCGCTGCTGCGCAGCCGCCACGGACTCTTTTCCTTTCTTCTGCAGCTTTCTTTTCAATTAGGAATTCCTTTTCTTCTTTTTAATTTCTTTTTTGCTGCTGCAGCAGCAGCAGCAAACAGCCGCAGGCCCCGCGCCTTCGCGCCTCCGCCCCTCTCCATGTGTACAGACAGCCCAGCGCCCAGCAACAGCTCCAGCGGCCCTCCGCGATCTTTGCTGCCGCTGCTGCTGCTCCACCTGCCCTAGCTGCTGCTGCTGCTGCAGCTGCTGCTGCTGCTGCTGCTGCTCCCCTGCCTTTGGGGCTCCACAGTTCTCCTGCCCTCTCACCCGCCCCGGGTGAACCTACAGCAGGCAGCCACCATGGAGCCGCCAGAAAAGGCGGCTGCAGTGCAGCAGCAGCAGCAGCAGCAGCCTGAAGCTTCCCCTGCTGCTGCAGCAGCAGCTGCCGCTGCTGCTGCAGCACCTGCTGGGGCCCCCGAGGTCCCTGCCGGCCTCCAGTGCCGCAAAAGACAGCGCGAGTGAGCAACGCCGCAGCTCTTTTAGGTGTGTTGCAGCTGCAGCAACAGCAGCAGCAGCAGCAGCGCGATTGCTGCTGCAGTTGCTGCAGCAAACTGCACTTCTTGCTCCATTCTCGGTGCTGCATGTCCTGCTGCAGGTCGCAGCAAACTCCTTTCCCCCCGGAGCTGCCGAGCAGCGCGCCCGTGCAGCAGCGGACCCCTGGCGATTCCCCCGCTGCTGCTGCTGTTGCTGCTGCTGCTGCTGCTGCTGCTGCTGCAGGGCGCGGGGACCTGCTGCTGCAGGCAGCTGCGCTGCCGCTGCAGAATCCAGAAAGCCTCTGGGCGTTATTTGCGGCGGAAATGGAAAAGCAGAGAATTAAAAATAAAAATAATTCCAATGAGACTTGTGAGCAGCAACTAGAAATACATATAAATATAAATATGAATATAAATATAAATATAAATATAAATATAAATATAAATATAAATATAAATATAAATATAAATATAAATATAAATATAAATATAAATATAAATATGAATGTAAGGTTCTTTTATTTTGAGTAAATATAGAGAGGTAATATAAAAGGAGACTTAAAAGTAAAAATGAAAATAAATGCATTTGGGCTGCTGCAGAATTTGTTTCAAATTATTTATTTTTATTTATTATTATTTTATAATTGTATTAATCCATTTCTAGTGAAACCATCAAAACTCAAAAAAGAATTATTTGAATAAATAAAAATAAAAAGAAATAAAGAATGAAATTCGAAAATGAATTACTTGAATAGCTGGGGTGTACGTACACCTGCCGCAGCGCGCGCAGGCGAAACGGACTTGAACAGCAGCGGATATTTCATTTAAAATTAAAATTCTCTTTTATTTTTATTATTTTTAATTTATAAATTAATTATAAATAAAATAAAAAGAATTGAAAAGCAGCAGCGCCAGAAGGCACACACGCAGCAGCAGCTCATAAACAAAACAAATGAAGCAAAACAAACATCAAATTAATGAATAATCATTTAAAATAAAAAAAAATAAATAAATCAATAAATACAATAAATAAATAAATAAATAAATAAATAAACATCACAAAGTGCCGCTGCAAACGAAGGCAAATGCCCTCGGCATTTAAGGAGGAAATAAAAAAGAGATTTATTCATTTTGGCAAATATAAAAACAATTTTAAAATGAAATACTTTTAATTAATTTTAAAGTGTAATACTTCTATTTTATTTAAAATTAAATGGTTTCATTTGATATAGAAATGAAATACTTTAATTTGTTTTAAAACGAAATACTTTAATTTGCTTTAGAACAAAATACTTTTATCTTGTTTTAAATTAAAATATTTTTTATTTTTTATTTCAAATTTGTCTTTTGAATTTCTTTGCTGCTTCCGTGCGAACAGGGCCGCTGCCTGTCATCGCCCTAAACGGCGTTGCAGCTGCTGCAGCACAGCAGCAGCAGCAGCAGCAGCAGCAGCAGCAAGTGTCTCCACCGCCTCCGCCACAGCAGCAACAGCAGCAAGGACAGCATTCGCAGCAAAAACAGACTCCGCAGCAGCAGCAGCAGCAGCAGCAGCGGGTGGCGAGCTGTGAGAGCAGCAGCTCTGGCAAGGGCCAGTGGACCACTGGTCACGGGGGCGAAGCTGCTGAGGCGGGGAGAGCAGCAAAAGGCTCCCCAGCCCCTGAGGGGTTACAATCGGTTTCCGTGCAGCAGCTTCCGCAGCCACCTGCTGCTGCTGCTGCTGCTGCAACAGAAGAAGCTGCAGCAGCAGCAGCAGATGGCACGGCTTCGCAGAAGGAAAATCAGCTGGACAGCAGCAGGGCCGCTGGAAGCGCGGAAGACAGCTGTGACTGCAAAATAAAGGGGGAGCCGCTTCAGCAGCAGCAGCAGCAGCAGCAGCAGCAGCAGCAGCAGTCGCAGCAGCAGGACGCGCTTGGGGCCGTGCGAGTCGGGTGCCGGGTCGAGCGGGAGTCGCAGCGAGGGCCGAGGAGACACAAGACGGACCAAGCAGCAGCAGCAGCAGGAGCAGCAGCAGCAGGAGCAGCAGCAGCAGCAGGGGGAGGGGCGTGTGAGTGGGAGTCTCTGTTTCGACTAGCGCCCGAGGAGCCGGGGAAGGAAGCAGCAGCAGCAGCAGCAGCAGCAGCAGCAGCGCCGCAAGTGGGGGAAGAGCTGCAGCTGCTGAAGAACGTGGTGCTGATATGTCTGGCGGACCTGCGGGACTGCTGCATCCCCGCGGTGTACGTACACCTGGGGACGCAGCAGCAGCAGCGGCGGCGGCTGCAGCAGCACCTGCTGCACGTGCAGCAGCTGCTGCTGCTGCAGCAGCTAAAACCCTACTTGCATCTTTTTGAAGTTTCTCTTGCTGCTAATTTGCTGCCGCATAACTTAAGTGCTGTTTGCCAGCGGCTGCTCTTCAGCGCGCTGGACATGTTGGCCCGCGCCGGCGAGGCGCTTTACTTTCCCACTTATTTCGAGGCTTAGTGGCGCGTTTTGTTTCTTTTTTCTGCTTTTTTTTTCTTTTTTTCTTTTCGTTTTGTTCCACTTCGTTTTCTTTCACTTTCGCTCTTTTGTTTTCCTTTTTTCCGCAAAAAAAGCTCCAAAAACGCTCCAGTTTGACCCCAAATTTGCACTTTTGCAAAATCCGGAATCCGGAAGTCTAGATGACCCCTACGCACACTTGGTCGCTTTTTCATCCGTCTATTTCCACTACTTATTTAAGTGTTGCTGCTGCTGTTGCTGCTGCTGCTGCAGCTGCTGCTGCTGCTGCTGCTGTTGTTGTTGTTGCTTTGCAGTTTTTGTTTGCTGCTTCTGGTCGCTCTGCTGCTGCTGCTACTGCTGCTGCTGCTGCTGTTGGGCTGCAACTTTCGTTTGCTGCCGCTTTCCGCTCTGCTGCTGCTGCTGCGGCTGGTACTGCTGCTGCTGCTGCTACTGCTGCTGCTGTGTTGCTTTATTTCTTTTTTGCTTCACAAGTTTGTTTGTTTTCTAATTGGCTTTTAAATAGTTTTATTTTAATTTAAAATTCATTTCCTTTTTGCTGCTGCTCCTCGCCGGTCAAGCAGCAGCGGCGAGCTGTCTGTACACCTGACGGCAGCTGCCAGAAACGAAAAAGTGGAATTAAAAATCATTTTATATCTAATTTTTTTAGATTTGATAATTTATTTTCTATTTCTAAATATTTAATTCAATTAAAAGAAGCGGCTTTGAAGGCTGTTGGCACGAATTAGAAAAAAACACTTTCCGGTTCTTGCTGCTGTTGCCGTTGCTGCTGCTGCTGCTGTTGCTGCTGCTGTTGCTGCTGCCGTTGCTGCTGCTTGGCTTGTTTAGATTT
>NW_013545931.1:0-5068 GCF_000499545.2 Eimeria tenella
GCCATCTGCCCACCTTTCTACCTCGCTAGCTAAGTAGCTAGCTAGCTAGCTAGCTAGCTATCTAGCTAGCTAACCAAATAGCCAGCTAGCTAGCTAGCCAAATAGCCAGCTAGCTAGCTAGCTAAAGAGGTAGTTAGCTAGCTAGCTAGCTAGCCATTTGTGTGTATGGAGGAATTGATTAAATGCCAAGAGTTTGTTCTCCCTCTTTGAGGTGCGGAGCCTGCTGCAGCGGGAGTTGCTGCTATCACTGCAATCGCTGCTGCTGCTGCTGCTGCTTGAGCTGCTGCTGCTGCTGCTGCTGCAGGTGTTTGTGCTTCAGCCGTTTGGCCCGGCGCTCTTCAGGCGTTGCTGCTGCTGGGTTTCTCGTTTCCTTCCACCAGTAGCACTCTCGCTGCTGCTGCTGCTGCTGTTGCTGCCAAGGGGCAGGAGGCGGCAGAGTGCCTTGCAGCAGGGGGAGGAGGCAGGTGCTCTGCTGCGCTTGTTGCTGCTGCTGCTCTTGCTGCTGCTGCTGCTGCTGCAGCTGCTGCATGCGTCTGAGCACTTCCAGCTCCAGGCAAACGGGCGGCTGCAGCTGCCCCTCCCTGTCGATAACCCAGCCAATTAGAATGCTGTCGTCCTGCTGCTGCTGTTGCTGCTGCTGCTGCTGCTGCTGCTGCTGCTGCTTGATGGGCTCGAATATCGGCAGCAAATCTATTTCGGACTTTGGGTGGCGAACCACCAGCAGCGACCCCACAAAGCAGCCCAAGGGCAGCACCTGCGCCTCTCCAAACACCTCTTGCTGCTGCTGCTGCTGCTGCTGCTGCAGCAGGGCGTGCTTGCTGTAGGGGATCAGCAGCAGCCCCTTGAGCTGCAGCGTCTGCACAATCAGCAGCTGCTGCTGCTCATCTGCGAAGAGCTTAACCGGCAGCAGGTGGCCCTGCAGCACAGCGGGCAGCTGCTGCTGCTGCTGCTGAAGCTGCTGCAGCAGCTGCTGCTGCAGCAGCTGCTGCTGCTGCAGCAGCAGCAAGTCTTGCTTTTTAAAAAGCGAAAGAGGAGAGAAAGACAAAACCCCACGGGGATGCAGCTGCCCGGTGTACATACACCACAAACGCAGAGTGCAGTCCCCGCTGCTGCTGACGACCCACCTCTGCTGCAGCAGCGGTTTGCTGCTGCTGCTGCTGTCACTGTTGCTGCTGCTGCAGTCACTGCTGCTGCGGGAGCTGCCGTTGCTGGCGCGGTGGTTGGTGGCGCCGTCGCCGCTTCTGCTGCTGCCGTCCTTGCTGCTGCTGCTTTCCTTGCTGCTGCTGCTGCTGCTGCAGCAAAGTATGGGTGCTGCATCTGTTATGAAATCCAAATGCCCCAAATGCGCTGTCTCCAGCTGCCACGGAGAAGCAGCAAAGCAGAGCCGCACCTTTTCGTCTCTGTCTCCCGTCAGCAGCAGCAGCTGCTGCTGCTCCTGCTGCTGCAGCTGCTGCTGCTCCTGCTGCTGCTGCTGCTGCAGGTCAATCACCTTGAGACATGTGACAGTTGTCAAGTGCGCCATTACAGGAACGTCTTGGTCTGCCTCATCTTCGCTGAGCTCTCCAAATGCGTCACCTTTGCTGCTGCTGCTGCTGCTGCTGTTGCTGCTGCTGCTGCCGCTGTTACTGTTGGTGCTGCTGTTGGCGAGTTGCTCGTCGCTGCGGCCCTCCTTTTCTGCAGGATCTGCCGCTGCTGCTGCTGCGTCTGCTGCCGCTGCTGCTGGAGTGGTTGCCGTCGGTGCTGCTTCTGCAGCTTTTGCTGCTGTTGTTGCTGTTACTGCTGCTGCTTGCATTTGCTGCAGCAGCACATCCCCTGCCAGCCGCTGCTGGCCTCCTATGGATTCCAGCGGCAGCAGAAATACATCACCGAACTTGTCACACAGCAGCACGCTCATCCTCTGCTGCTGCTGCTGCTGCTGCTGCTGCTGCGTGGGGATGAAGCAAGCAGCAGAGGCCTTCTTGCGCTGCACGCGCTGCTGCAGCAGCTGAAATGGTTCGCCTTTCCAAAGACACAGCAGCTTATCATCTGCTGCGGTGAGCCACATGCAATTGCTGCTGCTGTCGCTGCTGCTGCTGCTGCTGTTGCTGCTGCTGCAGGGAGCCCGAGCGTAGACGGGGTAGCTGCTGCTGCGCCTTCCGCAGTCCAGGCAGACGCAGTCTGCTGCAGCAACGTCCAGGGTGTGCTGCAGCTGCTGCTGCTGCTGCTGCTGCAGGTCCTGCGGGTCTATTAGGGGGTTGTTGTCGCTCGCTGCTGCTGCTGCTGCTTGCTGCTGCTGCTGCTGCTGCGCAGGGAGCCAGTGCTGCTGCTGGTAGTCAAAGAGAAGCAAAGAGCTGCCGTGAGCAGCAAGCAGCAGCGGCTTGTGTGGGTGCAGCAGCAGCGGGGGCTGCGGTATGGAAGGCAGGGGGCAAGAAAGGGGCTTCATTTTCCGCAAAAAGGACTAGAAAAGGATTTATTTGTTTAAATTTAATCATTTATTTTAATTTAACTCCAAATTATTTAAAAAACGCCAAAAAAACAGCCCCAGACACCCCAGCAGCCACTCGAAACGCATGCACCACTCGCGGGAAGTGGAACTGGAAATGGAAATTTGAATGGTTTGAAAGAATTAAATTTAATTTAATTTGAATTATTTAATTTATTTAATTAATTAAAATAAATATTTTAACTTTTATTCTTTTTCTCCGCAATTTAAAACATTTCAGAAGCACTTCAGATCCTCCAGTACCCACTGTTCAGCAGCAACAGAAATACTTCAAATTGAATCTTCTTTTGATTACTTCTTTTTTATTCTTATTCTTTTTATTTATTCTTTTTATTTTTTTAATTTTATTTATTTTTAAATAAATAAAACTAACCATCAACTCCCACGGATTCCCCAGTGGTTCGTTACACACTGCAGCAGCAGGAGCAGCAGCAGGAGCAGCAGCAGCTCTAGCAGCAGCAGCAGCAGTTCTAGCAGCAGCACAGCAGCAGTTCTAGCAGCAGCAGCAGCAGTAGGAGCTCTGGCAACTATAGAAAAACGAATTCGCGAAAATTTAATTGTTTGGAAACTGAACTAAAAAGGTTTTGTTTTGTTCAGTTTTAATTTATTAAAAGTTTAAAATAAAAAGGCGAAAACTAAAAAGATAAATTCAAATAAATAATTTTGGCCCTTTTGCTGCAGCAGCAGCAGCTGGGCCTCAGCTGTGATTTAAAAGCAAATTTAATCGAATTTGAATGATTTAAATTATTTTAAATGATTTAAAGTAGCAAAAAATGATTTAAAATCATTAAAATGGATTCAAAATGATTTAAAATAATCCAAAATGATTTAAAATAATTTTCTTTTTTCAAATTTCATTTCTTCGCCGCTTTCCACTTCTCCGCTGCTGTACAGACACCCGAACGCAAGTGGGCGGTCTTCGAAAACTCTTTTGATTTTGAAAAAAAGAATTTAAAATAAATAATTAAAAATAAATATCGAAAGATATAATTAAAAAGAAATAATAAATAAACAGTAAATTATGTTTAATAAAGCAAATAAAAGAAGTAAATAAAATAAATATATAAAAAGAAATAAAAAATTAAATGAACAAATGGAAGAAGCCGATAAAGTAAATTATTTTGAAATATAAATAAAACAAATAAACCAAACAAAAGGATTGAAATAAAATAAACAAAATAAAATTATATAATTAAAATAAATAAAACTAAAATGAATAAATAAAATCAAATAATGAAAAAAGGAAATAAAAGTGGAATAGTGAATTTAATGAAATGATATTTGACGGCCAAAGGAAGTAAATAAAATTAAAATTAAAGTTCAAAATAAATGAATTTAAATAAATAAATAAATAAATAAATTCAAATAAATGAATAATTAAATCAATAAATTTAGATAAATAAATTTAAATAAACAAATAGATAAATAAACTCATTTAATAAATATATTTAAATATATAAACGCATAGAGAAATAAATCAATAAACTTCATTAATAAATAAGTTAAAATGAATAAATAAAATAAACTTCATCCCGAAAATGAAAAATAAATAAATTATTTCATTTTTTTAAAACGAAAAAAGGCAAAGACGGAAAATAAAAACTTTTTCGAATAAACACGTCATTAGAAACAAATAAAGAAACAAATAAATAAATAAATAAATAAATGGATAAATAAGAAAATAAATAAATAAATAAATAAATAAATACATAAATAATTAAAATAAATAATTAAAAAAATCCCGTCTTTGAAGCTCTTTGCAAATAATGCCATCTGCAGGTGTTGGCGCTGCAGCCTTTTTCTTTGCCTTTGCATTTATCCAAGTGAATTTCGTTTTCTTTGCTGCTGCTGCTGCTGCAGCTGTTGCAGCTGCTGCTGCTGCTGCTGCTGCTGCGGGTGGTGGTGGTGGTGGTCTTCCTGCTGCTGCTGCTGCAGCAGCAGCAGCAGGCTGAGGGCTCCAGGCCTCCAGAAATGACCTTGTAGGTGCTTCGGCTGCTTCGGCCGAAGCTTGCTGCAGTTGCTGCTGCTGCTGCTGCTCCTGCTGCTGCTGCTGCTGCTGCTGCTGCTGCTGCTCTCGTCTCCCTCGCTCGGCCGCCGCGAGGAGCTGCTGCTGCTGCTGCAGTTGCAGGCAGCGCAGCAGCGAGGAGAAGAGGCACCGGCTGCAGCAGCAGCAGCAGCTGTGGCTGCTGCTGCTGCTGCAGACCCCCGGGAGACAAGCTCCGAGGTGTATGTACACCCCAAGTTTCTTGCCCTTTGGAACGCGGGAGACTGCGGCTTCTTCTTTCGGAAGCAAGAAGCCCTTGGGGCTGCGCCATGGCTGCAAACCCTAAACCCTAAACCCTAAACCCTAGGAGGGGGGGGAGGGTGAAGAATGGGGTGGAGGGTTTAGGGTTTAGGGTTTGATTGCGCCTGTGCACTTTAAAGGACTCTTTTTTCTCCAGATTAATTGAATTTAATTCATTTATTCTTTTTGAATTTGTTTTTTTCTTCCTTTGTGCAGATCTTTGAGGAGATCTAGCCAAAGAGGAGCAGCGGAAGAGCACGAGCTGGCGAGCCTCCGCGAAACTCCGAAGAAAAGAACAAACA
>NW_013545932.1:0-4644 GCF_000499545.2 Eimeria tenella
GCGCTCGGTTCTCGTTATCAAGCATCGTGCCTGCATAATGGATGAAACCCGCGTGCCAGCGTTTTAGTCTGTGGAGACCAGACGATGATGAAAGCCGCCATACAACGCCAGTGCGGCAGGAAACCCCACTATCACGGTGTCTGTCTTGTACCAAATAACACGGGACGAGCTCAGTTTTCTCTACACGTGTAAGTTCTCTTGGACGCACAATTCGAATCGCTCCATTATCAGCTGCTGCAGTGATACCCAGCCTCGGGCGTAACACGCATTGTACACTGCGCGTTTTGGTGCTTTTTTGCGGCCTCCTCAGTCCCGCTGCTGCCGCCAACTACACCGAATTAACATCTCGCAAAAATGTTGGCGGGCTGTCATCAGAGCACACCTTTCGGCGTTGTGCCGCGCTCAGGCCCTCAACACGTTTAATTACAAGGGCCCCTTGTTCACGCTACTCAATATGACGCCATGAGATCGGGAAGGACATGCATCAAGAGAACGCGCCTAGATGCATCTCGAGATATATAAGGCCCTCGTGGTCTGTTTACCATAGCCCTCAAAGCGTGGCGCCACTGTGCTTGCTCAACAGACGGTCAAAGCCAAATAAATCCTAATAAGGTAATTGCCAGCTAGTCAGTTCTGGTCGCCATCATTTATACCAAGCAATTTCCTTGCTGCTCTATCAATGCAAAGTAAGTAAGACTGCAGCAATGCCGGCAAAAAGAACATCACAGACATCCTTTTGAAATATCGACAAGTAGCATGCATCACTGCAATACAAAAACAAAGCAATACTGCAGTACATCATGGAGTGCATCCGAGCCAAATGCGCGCATTCACCAACCATGAAGGGATATGGCAAAACTGCTTGTGAAAATGTATCACAAAGTACACTGCGCACTTTAGCACCGCAGTACGATGTCATGCTTCTGCAAGCTAGTGGAGGAAGGCACATACCAATTTAGTACAAGACAGACACCGTGATAGTGGGAACGGGGAAAGTCACAATTCACAACGCTATACCAAAGACCATTTATCAGTATTCTTCGTATTTTGTCTCTACAATCCACAGACCAGGCAAGCCGTCCTAACACGTTTCTTGAAATTCATAAGTCAGCGCGCTCGGTTCTCGTTATCAAGCATCGTGCCTGCATAATGGATGAAACCCGCGTGCCAGCGTTTTAGTCTGTGGAGACCAGACGATGATGAAAGCCGCCATACGACGCCAGTGCGGCAGGAAACCCTCGGTGCGTCAAACCATCCAGACAATGATCTCCTTGGAACATGCAGGCACCAAGCCGTCCAACAGCACAATTCATACTCCCTTCAAAGCGAAAACAAAGCCGGCGAGTTCTGGCAGATCATCGTGCGTCTCTGGACTTCCTCCATTTGTCTTCTGCACTGCACTGCATACCTTACTGAATCGACAATGCAGGTGACCGGACGGCCAACCACTCATAACCAAAGTGAAACATAACACGGGACAAGCTCAGTTTTCTCTACACGTGTAAGTTCTCTTGGACGCACAATTCGAATCGCTCCATTATCAGCTGCTGCAGTGATACCCAGCCTCGGGCGTAACACGCATTGTACACTGCGCGTTTTGGTGCTTTTTTGCGGCCTCCTCAGTCCCGCTGCTGCCGCCAACTACACCGAATTAACATCTCGCAAAAATGTTGGCGGGCTGTTATCAGAGCACACCCTTCGGCGTTGTGCCGCGCTCTGGCCCTCAACACGTTTAATTACAAGGGCCCCTTGTTCACGCTACTCAATATGACGCCATGAGATCGGGAAGGACACGCATCAAGAGAACGCGCCTAGATGCACCTCGAGATATATAAGGCCCTCGTGGTCTGTTTACCATAGCCCTCAAAGCGTGGCGCCACTGTGCTTGCTCAACAGACGGTCAAAGCCAAATAAATCCTAATA
Organism: Eimeria tenella; assembly: GCF_000499545.2. Lineage (NCBI taxonomy): Eukaryota > Apicomplexa > Conoidasida > Eucoccidiorida > Eimeriidae > Eimeria > Eimeria tenella. The sequence continues at coordinate 1,924 of NW_013545932.1, forward strand.
AGGTAATTGCCAGCTAGTCAGTTCTGGTCGCCATCATTTATACCAAGCAATTTCCTTGCTGCTCTATCAATGCAAAGTAAGTAAGACTGCAGCAATGCCGGCAAAAAGAACATCACAGACATCCTTTTGAAATATCGACAAGTAGCATGCATCACTGCAATACAAAAACAAAGCAATACTGCAGTACATCATGGAGTGCATCCGAGCCAAATGCGCACATTTACCAACCATGAAGGGATATGGCAGAGCTGCGTGTGAAAATGTACCACAAAGTACATTGCGCACTTTAGCACCGCAGTACGATGTCAATGCTTCTGCAAGCTAGTGGAGGAAGGCACATACCAATTTAGTACAAGACAGACACCGTGATAGTGGGAACGGGGAAAGTCACAATTCACAACGCTATACCAAAGACCATTTATCAGCATTCTTCGTATTTTGTCTCTACAATCCACAGACCAGGCAGGCCATCTCCATTATCAGCTGCTGCAGTGATACCCAGCCTCGGGCGTAACACGCATTGTACACTGCGCGTTTTGGTGCTTTTTTGCGGCCTCCTCAGTCCCGCTGCTGCCGCCAACTACACCGAATTAACATCTCGCAAAAATGTTGGCGGGCTGTCATCAGAGCACACCTTTCGGCGTTGTGCCGCGCTCAGGCCCTCAACACGTTTAATTACAAGGGCCCCTTGTTCACGCTACTCAATATGACGCCATGAGATCGGGAAGGACATGCATCAAGAGAACGCGCCTAGATGCATCTCGAGATATATAAGGCCCTCGTGGTCTGTTTACCATAGCCCTCAAAGCGTGGCGCCACTGTGCTTGCTCAACAGACGGTCAAAGCCAAATAAATCCTAATAAGGTAATTGCCAGCTAGCCAGTTCTGGTCGCCATCATTTATACCAAGCAATTTCCTTGCTGCTCTATCAATGCAAAGTAAGTAAGACTGCAGCAATGCCGGCAAAAAGAACATCACAGACATCCTTTTGAAATATCGACAAGTAGCATGCATCACTGCAATACAAAAACAAAGCAATACTGCAGTACATCATGGAGTGCATCCGAGCCAAATGCGCACATTTACCAACCATGAAGGGATATGGCAGAGCTGCGTGTGAAAATGTATCACAAAGTACATTGCGCACTTTAGCACCGCAGTACGATGTCAATGCTTTTGCAAGCTAGTGAAGGAAGGCACATACCAATTTAGTACAAGACAGACACCGTGATAGTGGGAACGGGGAAAGTCACAATTCACAACGCTATACCAAAGACCATTTATCAGCATTCTTCGTATTTTGTCTCTACAATCCACAGACCAGGCAGGCCGTCCTAACACGTTTCTTGAAATTCATAAGTCAGCGCGCTCGGTTCTCGTTATCAAGCATCGTGCCTGCATAATGGATGAAACCCGCGTGCCAGCGTTTTAGTCTGTGGAGACCAGACGATGATGAAAGCCGCCATACGACGCCAGTGCGGCAGGAAACCCTCGGTGCGTCAAACCATCCAGACAATTATCTCCTTGGAACATGCAGGCACCAAGCCGTCCAACAGCACAATACATACTCCCTTCAAAGCGAAAACAAAGCCGGCGAGTTCTGGCAGATCATCGTGCGTCTCTGGACTTCCTCCATTTGTCTTCTGCACTGCACTGCATACCTTACTGAATCGACAATGCAGGTGACCGGACGGCCAACCACTCATAACCAAAGTGAAACATAACACGGGACAAGCTCAGTTTTCTCTACACGTGTAAGTTCTCTTGGACGCACAATTCGAATCGCTCCATTATCAGCTGCTGCAGTGATACCCAGCCTCGGGCGTAACACGCATTGTACACTGCGCGTTTTGGTGCTTTTTTGCGGCCTCCTCAGTCCCGCTGCTGCCGCCAACTACACCGAATTAACATCTCGCAAAAATGTTGGCGGGCTGTCATCAGAGCACACCCTTCGGCGTTGTGCCGCGCTCAGGCCCTCAACACGTTTAATTACAAGGGCCCCTTGTTCACGCTACTCAATATGACGCCATGAGATCGGGAAGGACATGCATCAAGAGAACGCGCCTAGATGCATCTCGAGATATATAAGGCCCTCGTGGTCTGTTTACCATAGCCCTCAAAGCGTGGCGCCACTGTGCTTGCTCAACAGACGGTCAAAGCCAAATAAATCCTAATAAGGTAATTGCCAGCTAGTCAGTTCTGGTCGCCATCATTTACCAAGCAATTTCCTTGCTGCTCTATCAATGCAAAGTAAGTAAGACTGCAGCAATGCCGGCAAAAAGAACATCACAGACATCCTTTTGAAATATCGACAAGTAGCATGCATCACTGCAATACAAAAACAAAGCAATACTGCAGTACATCATGGAGTGCATCCGAGCCAAATGCGCACATTTACCAACCATGAAGGGATATGGCAGAGCTGCGTGTGAAAATGTACCACAAAGTACATTGCGCACTTTAGCACCGCAGTACGATGTCAATGCTTCTGCAAGCTAGTGGAGGAAGGCACATACCAATTTAGTACAAGACAGACACCGTGATAGTGGGAACGGGGAAAGTCACAATTCACAACGCTATACCAAAGACCATTTATCAGCATTCTTCGTATTTTGTCTCTACAATCCACAGACCAGGCAGGCCATCCTAACACGTTTCTTGAAATTCATAAGTCAGCGCGCTCGGTTCTCGTTATCAAGCATCGTGCCTGCATAATGGATG
>NW_013545933.1:0-5320 GCF_000499545.2 Eimeria tenella
AGCAGCAGCAGCAGCAGCAGCAGCAGGGGGGACTGGGGGCGGTGCGGGCGCTGGACCTGCGGGGCCGGGGTGTCTGTACAGCTGAGGACCTGGGGCCTCTGAAGCAACTCGAAAAAGCAGATTTATCTTTCAACAAAATAATTAATTTAGACTTTTTGAATTTTAATTTTAATTTAAAAGAATTAAAACTCAGCAGCAATTTAATTTCCTCCCTGGGGGGGGCCCTTAGCAGCCTCAGCAGCCTCCGCCTGCTGGACCTCCGCGCCAACAAGGCGAGTTTTTCCTTTTTTTAATTAAATAATTTCAATTAATGCCATTTAATCCATTTAATTTAAATAAGTCTTTTCATTTCCTTTTTACTTCTTTTTTTGTTCTTTTTTGAAGTCCAAATCCCAAAAAGCCACAAAAAATGAACTCACGGAAAAAAAGATACTCGCCACGGCCTGGGGGGCCCCCGGGGGCCCCCTGAGGAGCTTTTCTAAGCCGCTTAATTAGGGTTTAGGGTTTGGGGTTAGGGTTCGGGTTTGTGGTGCAGCTGACTGCGATTGAGGGTTTTGATTGCCTGCCGAGCCTCAAGGTTCTCATTTTGAGCGAAAACGAAATCCGTACAAACCCTAAACCCTAAACCCTAAACCCTAGGCGCGGAGTCGAGGGTTTGGGGTTTAGGGCTTGTCGTTGAAAGCGAAAAGCAGCTGAATCAAACAACCAATTGCTTCAATTTAATTGATTTAATGTAATTTAATTAATTCAACTAAATTAATTGAATTAAATCGATTTAATTAATTTAATTTAATTTAATTTAATTAATTTTATTTCTTTTTCAGGAAGAGTCCCTTTTGGGCAATACCTGACGAGAGTGGAAGTCCTCAGTAAGAAACACTTTTATTTTTATATTTATATTTATTTTATTTTATTTCTTTTTTATTTTTACTTTATTTCTTCATATTTTTGTTTTTATTTTCATTTAATTTCTTTATTTCGTGTTTTTATTTTTATTTCCATATTATTCATTTCAAACTTCTATTTCATTTCTTTTCATTAATTTTTTTAACTTTTAGTACTTTATTTTGTAGTTTGTTTGTATTTGCTTTATTTATTTATTTTCATTTTTTTATTCTTCTGCTTTTTTATGTCTTTTGTTTTTTGTTTTTTTCTATTTCATTTATTTCCATTTTTGATTTTATTTATTTTCTTTGACTTTTTATTTTTCCTTTCAAATCTCTTTTTGTCTTTTCACTTTTATTGTTTCTGTCTTTTATTTTATTTCTTTTTTCTTCTATTATTTTTTAATTTTGATTTCTTTTATATCCTTTATCTCTTCTTATTTTTTTCTTTTCTCATATTTATTATCTCATTTTCACTTTGCTAATTAAACAATTAATTGATTAATTAATTGATCAATTAATTAATAAAATGATTAATTGAAACTAATTAATTTAATTCCTCATTTTTATTTTTATTTTTATTCTTATTTTTATTTGTTTAGTTCTTTCAAGAAACCAAATCACTTCTTTTGCCTATCCCCCTCAGCCACTGCCAAATCTCAAAAAGCTTTCTCTTTCTGAGAACCAGCTAAAGGTAAACCCTAAACCCTAAACCCTAAACCCTAGGGCCTGCGCCCCAGGCAGCAGCTGTTTGGGGCGCTGGTTCCGGGGAAGCTAGCTAGCTAGCTAGCTAGCCAGTTGCACTAGCCAGCTAGCCACATAGCTAGCTGGCTAGCTAGCTAGCTAGCTAGCTAGCTAGCCGGATAGGCTTCTCGCTAGCTAGACACCGAGTCAGCTAGCCACCTTGCTAGCTAGCCAGCTAGCCAACTGCCCAGCTAGCTGGCTGGCCAGCGAGGCCTGGATAGAGCCAGCCAGCTGGCTAGGAGGCCCGACATCTAGCCAGCTAGCCAGCCAGCTAGCTAGCTGTACAGCTAGCTAGCCAGCTAGGCAGCTAGCCGGCCAGCTAGCTAGCTGTCCAGCTGCTGAGCCAGCTAGCGAGCTAGCTTTCGAGCTAGCTATCCAGCCATGCAGCTAGCTATCTAGCTATCCAGCCAGCCAGCCAGCTAGCCAGCTTGCCAGCTAGCTAGCTAGCTAGCTAGCTAGCTAGCCAGTTCTCTGGGGTTTGCACGCAGCACTTCCCGTTTAGCGAGCGGTTGAGTTCTCTTTTTGAATTGCGATTGGCGAAAAATAAAATAATTAAATTGACAGAAGAGTTGAGGTGTATGCCCAGCTTGGGCATTCTGGACTTGGGACACAACCTCCTCGCCTCCCTCCAGTGACAAACCCTAAACCCTAAACCCTAAACCCTAAGCCGTAGGCCCTGGCGAACCCTAGGGTGAATTTGCTTTCTCAACGCAGCGGGGGGAACGCAGGGGGACAGCAGGAACAGGGTTTGGGGTTTAGGGTTTAGGGTTTGGGGCTTACGGTTTAGGGTTTAGGGTTTAGGGTTAGGGTTTAGGGTTTGCTTCAGGGATATAGAGCCTGTGGGGCCCCACTTGAAGATCACTCAAGTTAATTTCCTTGGAAACCCGGCCCTTGAAAAGGAAGCGGTTAGTTTTTAATTTCCTTTTATATTTTTAATTTTATTTTTAATTTTTTTTTTTAATTTGATTCAATTTAATTATTAGGTTTAATTTAATTGTTTATTTTATTTTTTATTTTCATTCTTTTGCATCATTCATTTGCCTTTCTTTCCTTCTTTTTTGTTTTATCTCTAAATTTGAAAATTCATTTAATTTAATTTAATTTAATGTAATTTCTTTTCTTTTATTTTATTCAGGAACAAGTGAAAGCTTATTGTCTTTCTTCTTTGCCTTCTTTAAAAATTTATAACACAAAACCTTTAATTCCAAAAGGCCCTTCAAAACTCAAACAAATCCTCAACAGAATCCACCACAACGCCGGGGGGCCCCCAGGGGGGCCCCCACGGAAGCCCGCAAAAGGGTCCACAGGGGGGCCCCCAGGGGGGCCCCCTAAAGAGGGTTTGGGGGGCCCCACAGGGGCCCCCCAAGGGGCACGGGGCCCCAAAGAGGGGCCCCTAAATAGGGGGGCCCCCCAAGAAAGCAAAGAGGGTCTTGGGGGCCCCCCTGAAAAGAAAAGAAAAAGAGAAAAGGAGAAGTTTGAAGATAAAGATGAAAATAAAAAGGAAAAAAGACAAAAAAGGGAGCTGAAGGAGATAGAGGAAAAAGGGGAAAATATTGGAGAAGAAGAAACAATTAGAAGAATTAAAGGGGAAAAATTTAATATTAAAAATAATGAATTTAAAGAAACAGCAGCACACACAGAACAACGTGAAGCTAAAATGAAAAAGAAGCTGCACCGGGAGCAGCAGCAGCAGCAGCAACAGCAACAGCAAGAGTTGGAATCTCTACAGAAGGAGGGAAAGAAAGCCAAGAAGAAAGTGAAGCAGCAGCAGCAGCAGCAGGAAGCGGACCTTGCTGCTTCAGCTGGCCCCAAAGGCAGCAACAAAAAGAAAAGGAAGAAGAAGCAGCAGCAGCAGCCCAACTCTCCTGCTGCTTCTCAAGACCTTGACGCCAGCAGCAAGCAGCAGCAGCAGCAGCAGCAGCAGCAGCAGCAGCTTTCGGTCTTCAGTCGCACGGATGTTTTAAAGAAGATAGAAACCCTAGCAGCAAACAGGGCGGGCTGGCTTGGGGAGCCACAGCAGCAGCATTCTCCCGAAGAGTCTGCTTGGGACTAGCTAGCTAGCTAGCCAGCTAGCCGGTTAGCTAGCTAGCTAACTAACTAGCTACCTTGCTAGCTAGCCAGGTAGCAGTATACCTGGGCCAGCATACCGCTAGGCGCGAACTTAGTCTTCTGTGGCCCATCCCCATTAGCTTTACAGCTAGCTAGCTGGCTAGCTAGCTAGCTAGCTAGTTGGCTGGCTAGCTTGCTAGCTAGCTAGCTGGCTAGCAAGTTAGCTAGCTGGTAGTTTGTGGGGGGCTAGCCGTTGCAGCGGCCAGACGGGGGCTAGCTAGCTACAAAGAAGAAAGTGCTGCGCTTGAGGCTCTGTGGTTTTAATCAGAGTTTCGTTTGGGGTGTACATACACCTGAAGTTCAGAGCGTTGCGCGCTGCGGGCGCCGTTGGGGTGTACAGACACTGGGAGGGTGTGGGGCCCCGCGTCCTCTGCGGGAAAGAGCCCTTTTTTGGCGGGATTTTCTTTCCTTTTTGCATAAATTTGCAGAAATAATTTGATTTAAATGAAATGAATGAAAACAAGAGAAAGTTCCGGGAAATTCCGTCGCTGTGAGCTGTCCGTACACTCGGCGGCTCGGGGGGGCCCCGGCTGCTCCGGCTTGGGGTGACCAGTTTGGGGAATTTCTGCCTATTTGTTGCAATTAATGAAATTAAATTAAATTAGATTCAGTTTTTTCAAATCAAATTTGTTGAAATAATTTAATTAATTCCATTTCAAGGGAAAAAAGAGGCAAAAGACGAAAACTCCGCCGACCCTCCGGGGCCCGATCTGTCTTCTTCTCCTTTCTTGCAGCAAACCCTAAACCCTTGGCCCGCGCCCCAAACCCTAGACCCTAAACCCTAAACCCCAAACCCTAAACCCTAGCCGGGCGGCCGGCCTGGGGCAGAAGCCTGCTGATTCTCTGCGGGGCAGCGACCGCGGGTGGCCTGCTGCGCCTCGAGGGTTTAGGGTTTAGGGTTTAGGGTTTGGCCGAGGGTTTAGGGTTTGGGGTTTTGGGGCAATGGGGACTCCTCTGGGGCTGCCGAGCGGGGAGGTGGACGCGGCCACGCTGCTGCTGCTGCTGCTGGTGGTTTTGCTGCTGTGTCTCTTTGAATTTAATTCTTTTTTTTCTCCATTTTTGGCCAGAAAACTCACTCATCTTTCAATGGGATTTTGCATTTTGCTGCTGCTGCTGCCCGAGACCTGCAGCAGCCCGCAACACGCTAAATTGGCGGTTTGCACCGTGGCCTTTGCTGCCATTTCCCTCTGCTTCCTCAGGCCCTTCAGGTCCCAAACCCTAAACCCTAAACCCTAACTTAGGGTTTCGCCCTCGCACCGCCGCCGGCAGCCCGCAAACCTCCCCCCTGCAGCAAAACGCGATCACCAACTAGGGTTTATGCTGAGGGTTTAGGGCCCACGGTTTAGGGTTTAGGGTTTAGGGTTTAGGGTTTGGGGTTTTTTGCGCAGGTTTGGGAGCTTCGGGGACAAAGGCATTATAATATTTAATCTTTTAGTTTTGGTTTTTGTTTTCTTCGAATTAGATATTGGCTTTTTGGCCCCCACTTTTATTGCAGACCCTTTGGGGGCCATTGTGGGCAGGACGCTGAACTCCCCCAAGTGGATTGGCGAGAAAACGGTAGGGTTTAGGGTTTAGGGTTTGGG
>NW_013545934.1:0-4846 GCF_000499545.2 Eimeria tenella
TAGGGTTTAGGGTTTAGGGTTTAGGGCGTGTTTGGCTCTGGATGGCCTCGAGGCTGGACAGAGAGACTCAGCTGAACTTGTCTCTGTCTTTTCACCTAGAGACAAAACTGGCTCTAGGGTTTAGGGTTTAGGGTTTAGGGTTTAGAGTTTAGGGTTTACACTCGGGTCAGCGGCTTGCCTGCAGCGCCTGTGGGGCCCCTGTCTTATTTGTGTGTCTTACGGGGCCCACGAGTCCCCTCTCTCTTTGTCTGCTGCTGCTGCTGCAGCCAGTGCTGCTGCTGCTGCTGCAGCCAGGGCTGCTGCTGCTGCTGCTGCTGCAGCCCGTGCTTGGCGCTGCTGCTGCGCTGCTGCTGCGCCGCGTCTGCACCTTCTGCGCTTCACAGCTCGCCCTGCTGCAGCGGCGAGAGAAATGCTGTTGCTGCTGCAGAGGGTGCTGCTGCAGCAGCTGCTGCAGCAGCAGCAGCAGTGCCCGCGAGCTTCAAGGGGCCCCCAGCGGCGCTGCCAGGGGGGCCCCTCCGTCTCAATTTTGTTCTTTCTTTGCTGCATTTTGCTGCTTGCTGCTGCACCTCAGGGGGCCCCTCTGCTGCTGCCCCGTGGGAGCCCCCCAACGCACTTGGGGGGCCCCCTGTTGGGCCCCCAAAGCCGCGTTCTCCCGAGCTTTGCAGCCCAGCAGCAGCAGCAGCAGCAGCAGCAGCAGCGGGGCCTTCTGCCCCTAGCGTTTGCAGAGCCCTTGGGGGCCCTTAGAAATTTGCTAAGAAGCAAAAAGAAGGTGGGAGGGGACCCGGGGGCCCCTAAGGCGGAATGCAGCAGCAAGACTGCAAGCAGCAGCGGCAGCAGCAGCAGCAGCAGCAGCGACAGCAGCAGCAGCAACAGCAGCACTCCAGCAAAAGCATCAAACCCCGTGGAAGCTGCTATTGGATCAGCCCTTGCGCTTGCTGCTGAGCAAATGGGGAGGCTGCGGCAGCAGCTGAACGCCGTGCTGCTGCAGCAGCTGCAGCAGCTGCAGCAGCAGCAGCCGCTGCAGCAGCAGCAGGAAGGACTAATGGCAGCAGAAGCACCTGGAAAAAAGAACCGCCACCAGACCCTCCCCATAACGGAGCTTGCTGCTGCTGCTGTTGCTACTGCAGCGAAGAAAAGGCTAAGGGACATTGTAAAAGGGCCAGCAGCAGCAGCAGCAGCAGCAGCAGATGAGGGGGTGCTGCAGCGCGCAGAGGGCGAGCTAGAGGCCTACGTGGACAGCGAGGCGAAGGGTTTGTTTCAGCAGCAAATGCAGCAGCAGATCTTGCTGCTGCTGCAGCCGTTTGCTTCTGGGGCTGCTGCTGCTGCTGCAGACAGTCCCGAGGGAAGCCGCAGCAGCAAAGGAGCGGACCCAGAGCAGCAGTTAGCTGCAGCAGCAGCAGCAGCAACACAAGAGTTTGGGCGGCTGCTGCAGCAGTGCGTGCCTTCGGCCCAGGTTCGAGAGCGGTGGGGCTGCCGGGAGCTGCAGCAGCTGCTGCAGCAGCAGCTGCTGCAGCATTTGAAGGGGCTGCGGCTGCAGCGCAGCGAGCAGCAGCAGCAGGCGGAGACGCTGCTGCGGGTGGTGCAGCACCAGCAGGGGCTGCTGCAGCAGCTGCAGCAGCAGCTGCAGCAGGAGCAGCAGCCCAGGCCCTTCTCCATGGGCGCAGCCTACAGAGTCCCCGACACAAACCTTCAAGTTGCTGCTGCAGCAAGACACGGGAAGCTGCAGCTAAACTTCACTTGTGTCCCTGATGACTCTCCTGCTGCTGCTGCTGGGGTTTTGGGGCAGCAGGGTTTTGTGCGCGGCGTAGAGGGCCTGGGCAACCTGGGCCTCAGCTGCTCCTTCTCTATTTAACCCCCTGCTGCTGCTGCTGCTGCTGCTGCGGTTGCGTGTTGCTGCAGCAGCTTTTGCTGCAGCAGCAGCTGCTGCTGCTGCGCGCGGGCGCAGCGCCTCAGTGTTGCTTCACCAGCAGCAGTCTCAGATGGACAGCAGAGTTGGCTGTTTTTAGGTTTGTGTTCGATCGGGCAGCTAGGGTTTAGGGTTTAGGGTTTTCAGCGAGGGTTTGGCTTTTGTAGTTAGGGTTTTCGCTGTGGAGCTTGAACTGAGGGTTCACAGCGAGGGTTTCGGGTGTAGAGCTAGGGTTTAGGGTTTAGAACTGGCATTTAGGGTTTAGAGCTAGGGCCTACGGGTTTGCGGTTTCCACGAGCTCGATGCGGCGCTGCTCGGGGTTCCCCCAGGAAATATTTTTGGAATTCCAAATTAATTTTAATATTATTTAAATGCAATTTTAATTACTTTTTGCTGCTAATTTTCTCTTAACTGCGCGTGCTTTGTCTGTGCACGCTGGCTGTGTGTGCTGCTGCTGCTGCTGCTCGGCGCTGCTGCAGTGAAGGGGGCCACGGGCAGGTGCTGAAATAGAAGATCGGCAGCAGCTGCTGAAATGACTTAAAAACAAATTGAAAATTAATTTATTAAAAAGCTTTCAAGCCCGCTTTTGCTGCAGCAGCAGCAGAACTCATATTTTTGCGCCCCCTGCCGGGCACGGCAGCGCAGACACGGTCTTGGGCTCGACGGCCAGAGGCCACAGTCTGTGAGCGCCAGCGCGGAACTGCAAATAAAAATAAAGAATAAAGCATTTAAGAATAAGGTGAAACGAAGAAAGTAAATAAACTTTGCGTGTGTAGACTGCAGACAGCCAAAACTGCCGAACATGAACGGCAGCAGCAGTGTGCGCGTGCGCGCTGCAGGCGCGCCAAATGAAAGCTGAAACTGCTGCTTCTTGAGACTCTTTCAAGTTAAAAAAGCTTTAAAATAATAATAAATGCAAATATTGAAGAGAGAAGAAAGAAAAGAAGGTGAAAAGAAGCGGGCGGGCTGTCTGTCAGTCAGGCTACAGACACCGCTGGTCTGCTGGGCGGTCGCCGAGCGGCGGAGAGCGGCGAAGAGAAGAGGAATGTGCAAGTCAGCAAAGAAAGAATCTTTTCGTATTCCAAACTTGAAATTAATTTTGTTATTTCCTTGCAAACCCCGAGCTTGTCTTCGCCTGCAGTTTCCGCGCATTTCCTGTTTTTCAGCAGAAGCCTCTGCCAAGTGTGCACCGAGTGAGACCACCACCGCAGTTTCAGCCTTCGACCGCGACTTTTCTCGAAATTTAAAATATTAAATAGCACTGTTTGTTGTTTTTCGATCTTTGGAGCTTCTTTTGAGCTGCGCAGGAGCTGAAACGGCTGCGGATCGCCGCAGTTCATGTTTTCCGTGACTGCTTTCGTTCAAGTTCTGCATTTGCCGCGTAGGCCGCTAAAAAGCCACCAACCTGGAGCTGCTGAAAAGGCTTTTCTTTGGAATTGTATTCGCCTGCAATTGGGCCTTTGGCTGCAGCAATAGGGCCGCGTGTTCCCTCGCTTTCCCTCTGTCTTGGCACCATGGCTGCTCCTGGCTGCGAAGCTCCTGCTGCAGACCACGAGGCGCTGCACCTCGCCCGCCCCGTTTTCGAAGTCCTCGACCACCCCGCCATTCTCCGCTTTCGAAAAGTCCGCGAAAACCCTCAGACACAAACCCTAAACCCTAAACCCTGAACCCTAAGCCCTAAACCCTAAACCCTGTTCCGCCCCGTTGCGCCTCGCTGCTGATGCTGCCCTCTTCTCGGGGCTCCTCTGCAGCCCCCAGAAGCTCAAACCCTCAACCCTAAACCCTAAACCCTAAACCCTGACCCCTCAAACCCTAACCCCTGAACCCTAAAATCCGAATCCTAAACCCTAAACCCTAAACCCTTGTGGCGGGGCTGTTCAGGACTACCAGCTGCACCGGCTGGGCTACGCGAAGGGGGCGAAGGGGGAAGTGGGTGCAGCGCTGCGCAAAGTCGCGGAGAAGCAGCAGCAGCAGCAGCAGGGAGGTGTGGGGCCCCACACTTCTTTGCTGCCAGAAGGCATTTCGGGAAATGAAGCAGCAAACTTGCTTTCTCCTTTTGCTGCTTATGCAGCAGATTCTCCCTTTGCCACAGATGAGGCCCTTTTGGCTCAGATCGCCAGGTGGCGAATGGCTTACCAGAACTTCAGGGTCCGCGCTAGGGTTTAGGGTTTAGGGTTTAGGGTTTAGGGTTTGCGTTTGCCCCGCGAAGCTTCGCTGCGGCTGCCAGCTGCACTGCGCTGCTGCTGCTGCTGCTGCTGTGTGGCCGCAGACGGGAGCTGCACGCGGAGCCGCAGGTGCTCTGGAAGAGATATCAAAAGGCCTGAGCCTGTGAGTGATATACAGCAGCAGCAGCAGCAGCAGCAGCAACTGTCACTGCTGCTGCTGCTGCTGCACAACTTGCAGTGCCCCGAGGCTGCTTGTTGGCCTCGGCTGCATTTCCGCGCACTTGAAGGTGCAGGCCCTGCACCGAACCCCGCCCGCTGCTGCTGTTGCTGCTGCTGCTGCTGCTGCTGCTGCAGGAAGGCGCTGAAGCTGCTGCCGGTGGTGCAGCTAGCTGAAGTACTGCAGCGCGACAAGCAGCCAAAAGGGCCCCACAAGTTGCTGCCAACTCCCCACCTGCACTTCGGGGCCGGCAAGTTGGGCTGCGGCCTTGTGCTGCAGGCCATGCTGCGCAGCAACGTCGAAGACCTCGTCGTGCTGCAGCGCCAGTCAGGTGCTGCTGCTGCTGCTGCTGCTGCTGCTGCTGCTGATCGTGGTGGCTATGATTATGAATAAGATTGTGAATATGGTTACGCGCGTGACTATGATTGTGCCGATGCTGCTGTTGCTGATGCTGCTGCTACTGCTGCGGCTGGTGATGCTGCTGCTGCTGCTGCTGCTGCTGCTGTTGCTGCTGCAGAGGACTTCGAGCCGCTGCTTTCTGCTGCTAAGCGCGAAGGC
>NW_013545935.1:0-4645 GCF_000499545.2 Eimeria tenella
CTGCTGCTGCTGCTGCTGCTGCTGCTCTTCTTCTTGAAGAACTGCTGCTCTCTGCATGCAGCGGCAAAGAGTGGGCGTGGTCATACACCCGGCGGACGCGGCGCTTGAGGTGTACATCCACCTCGGGGTCTTGCTGCTGCTGCAGCGGGAAGGCCTCGCGGTGTTTGGGGATGCGCAGCAGCTGCTGCTGCAGCCGCTGCTGCTGCAGCGCGGGCTGCAGCAGCCGCCGCTGCTGCTGCTTCTCCCAAAACTGCTGCTGCCGCTGCTGCTGCGCCCCGCAGCACTCCAGAGACACGAAAGGGTAATGTGCAAAACGCACATCATCATCAACAAACTCCAGCTGCGGCAGCAGCAGCAAATTGCCCTGCAGCTGCAGCTGCCCCTTGAGGGGCGGGGGGGCTGGGGGCCCCTCGGGGGGCCCCTGGGGGGCCCCCGGGGGGGGCCCCTCCGGGGGCTCCTCGGGGGGCCCCGGGGAGGGCGGGGCCTCCGGCTCCAAGTCGCACTGCACTGCAGCAGCAGCGGTGGGGGGCCCCTCCCGCTGCTGCTGCTGCGCCCTGCGAGCAGCAGCACGAGCAGCAGCAACAGCAGCTTCCACTGAAGAGGCCTCGGAGTGGTGTTCTCTGCAGCAGCAGAAGCGGTGGTCTTTCAGGGGCCCCATTGGCAGCAGCAGCGCGGGGAAGCTGCACGTTGCTGCGGGAAAGCTGCACAATAAAGGCACAAAACATCGAAATTTAAGTTTTTAACTAAAAAAAAAGATAAATAAATCAAAAAAATGAATAAATCAATCCCAAAAATCGAAAATTAGGGGGGAAATCTGCGAAAACGAACCCAGCAGCAGCTGCAACGCAGCCGTCCAGCCACCGCCGATCCGCCGCAACAGACCACTGGTCACCTTCGCGGGCTGAATGGTCTTTTTGTGAAATTGCAAGTTTGCAAAAAGGAGAGTTTAAAATTGCAAAAAAGCTCACCAAGTTCTTATCTGCTGCTGCTGCTGCTGCTGCTGCAGCGCCTGTTCAACTCGGCGCAGCACCGCGCCGCCGACGCCACTGCAAGGATCTGCCCCCAAAAAGGCTCCGCATGCTCCAAAAAAGGAGCTTTTGGGAAATAAAACTCCAAAATTAATCCAAATTTTGAAAATTTTGGAAAAAAGGAGCAGCAGGTTCCCGGGATCAGCCGCTGCCGCCAGACTCGACCGCCGCCGGCTGCAGCAGCAATCGGTAGCCGCCAACAGCTGCTGCTGCTTCCCCTGCAGCAAACAACCAACTCTCGTTTAATTAATCAAAGGGGAAATATTCAAAAAGAAATTAATGCCGAATAATTCCCTTTCTTTCAGCTGCTGCTCGCCTGCGGGGGATCTGAGGTGTACGTACACCGCATTGCACATGGCCATCCGCCACACTCCCCGCCGCTCAACGAAGCAATTCAAAAGCTTTCTGAGGAGTTCTGCCCCAAATATTTATTTTAATTTGCATTTTATTCAAAATAAAAGGCAAAAAGCTCCTTTATGACCACCAACTACCTCCCGGGCTTCACCGACTCCGCCATTTTGCAGCCTTTCACATTTTTGCAAATTTGAAGTGATTTGAGCTGCGAGCCAGAGGGGCCCCAAAGGCCTCTTGAAAGCTTTAAAGCTTTAATTAAAGCTTTACAATAATTATAACTTTCTTCAAAGCTTTATGGCTTTATTTAAAGCTTTATAACTTTATTTAAAGCTGAATAACTTCATTTAAATCTCTACAACTCTATAGAAAGCTTTGTAACCCTATGGACAGCTTTAGAAGTGGGGCCCCACGCCTGCTGCAGCGGCCAGTTCACCTCAGTGCAAATTTTAGAATTTGAAAAATCTAAAGATGTTCTTTTCTAAAAATAAATGTTTTTAATTTTGCATTTTCGGCATTTAGCTGCTGCTGCTGAGACTTTTTAAGAGGCCCCGAAGCAGCTGGAGGCCAGCAGGAAGTTCGCATGCAGTTGGAAGAAGAAAGAAATGGAAAAGGAGAAGTGCACGGAGTCTGGGGTGTACATACACCGCAGCGCTGCGTGCGGAGTGTACAGACACCGCAGCGGGGTGTGGGAGGCTGGCGAGAATTCGCAACTCCATTTTGAAATTTGGGAATTGAAGAAGAAAACAAAAGTGTCTATTTAAATTTCCTCCCACTCGACTTCGGGGGGCGGCTGCGCATGCACGGGGTGTACAGACAGCTGCTGCGCAAAGTCGCGGGTCTGGGCGGGACTTTTGGGGTTCGTTTTGCAGCTTTTTTTGGGGAGCAGCAGCAGCTGTTTGCTGCTGCTCTTCTTCCGCTTCCACCTCTCCTCTATTCTCCTTTCTCTCTCCGCAATTGCTGCTTCCAAAGACCCCCAAACCCTTGCTGCTAAGGCCTCCAGCTCCTTAACAGCGTACAGCCGCATGGGCTTGAAGGCCCCCCCGTGGGGGTTTTGCTGCTGCCGCACCTGCAGCCTTCCTGCTGCTGCTTCGCCCCGCAGCAGCTGCTCCTGCAGGCAGTAGTTTGCTGCTGCTTGCTGCTGCGAGCACCAGCCTGCTGCAGCGCCGCGCCCGCCCCGCGCTGCTGCTGCTGCTGCTGCTGCTGCGCCCCCGCCCCACAGCAGCGAGCTGTACATACACCCGCTCTCCCCCGCCCCAGGGCCTCCTCCTTGCTTTTCATTTTTTAATATTAATTCATTTCCAGATTTATTTAATTCCTTTAATTCCGAAGACTCTCCGCAAACTCCCCTCTCCTCCTCGTCCAACACCGCAGCCAGCTCTTCACTGTCACAAGCGGGGCCTCCGCACTCTACTACCTCCTGCTGCTGCTGCTGCTGCTGCTGCTGCTGCTGCTGCTGAGGGGGCTCGTGGGCAGCAGAAAAGGCCGCTGGCCCCTCCTCTGCTGCAGAGCCAAAGAGCGCCAGTGAGTGTTCTTCGTTTTGCTGGGCCCCGCAGTCGGTGGGCTGCAGCAGCTGCTGCTCTAGTTCCTGCTGCTGCTGCTGCTGCTGCTCGGGAGCAGCAGCGTCTTCATCGTCTACGCAAAAGCCCCCAGAGTCGTCGCATGCAGCAGCAAAACCGAATTCGTCTTCGGCGCATGCATTGGGGGGTATCTCGAGGTGCAGAGCAGCAGCAGCAAGCGAAGCTGCTGCGAAATCCTCTTCCGCGAAGGAGTCCGCTGCTGCTGCTTCTGCAGCAGCAGCAGCAGCAGCGCCGGCAGCTGGCTGCTGTTGCTCCGAGCAGCTGGTCGCTGCTGCTGCAGCAGCAGCAGCAGCCACTTCCGGGGAAGCCGCTGCTGCAGCGTGAGTGTCAGCTGAAGTCAACTCTGCGGCTTCATTCTGAAGTCCCGGCGATGCACCAGACATTTGGTCTGCTGCTGAGCCTCAGTTTGCTGCTGATTGCTTTTGCAAGAAGAAAACATAAATTGCAATTTCAAAAGAATGTCCTGAAGAAATGTTCTGCACAGAACGCAACTAACCAGCTATCTATTGCTGCTGCTGCTGCTGCTGCTGGTTGCTGGCAGCTCCGGCGCTGGGGCTGCATGCGAAGTTGAATGCGGGAAGCTTCGGTTAAATACAAAAAGCTTCCAATTATTAAAAATATCTTACGTATTTATTTTTGAATTCTTAGCGAGATCACGCGAAAAGTAAAGAAGATCAATGCTTGGCGGCGCGGGGCGCCGAAATTCAACTTTTGGGATTTTGCAGAAATGCAAGAAGCCGCGTGAAATTCCCGGAAAGCATCTTTTCTGGAGGACTTTTCTAGTTTTTTTGTGCAAATAATCTTATTTGCTTTGAGGTCGCGTTGAAATTGAAGTAATTCAACGCCAGAATGACTTCTGACAATAAAGCGGCTGGTTTCGCATTCAAGTTTTGGGATGTACGTACACCTCAGAAGAATGCAGGTTGATCGCGCGCATCGGCGAACACCACTTGGGCGTCACTTTTGTTTGGGAATCTTTTCTGTATTGTTGAATACTTGTTGAATCTTGGCTTCTTTTGACTAATTTTGACTTTCTTCTTCGTTTTTTGAACTCCTGGAGGCCCCCAGTTGCAGCTTTCCACCCCAGCCATGCTGCCCGCGCAGCTCCGGAAGGCCGTGGAGGCCGCCAACCAAACTGCGCAGCAGCAAATCAAAAATGAATCTGAAAACAAAATGACTCCGGAAGAACACGGAAGGCTTGCGGAGCTGCAGCGCCAGAGGGCCCACTTGGAAATGAGGCAGCTGCAGGTACGCAGCAGCAGCAGCAGCAGCAAGCGGTGCTTCTGCAGCAGCGGCGCAAGTAGAAGCAGCATCGACGCAGGAAACTGCAGCAGCAGCAGCAGCAGCGCCAGGAGCAGCAGCACTTCAGGCTGGGCGTGTTCTGCGCAATGCGCGTCTGCTGCCTTTTCTGTTTTATTTCATCATTATAATTATTTGTTTATTTATTTATTTATTTATTTATTTATTCATTCATTTCTTCTTTGCAGGCCCAAGCAGGTCTTCTCACTTCGGCCCAGGCTCAAGTTGCTGCTGCTGGTTTGGAGTGGCTTTATGACGACCCCAAAAACAACGCAGACGCAAAAGAAAGAGATCGAGCAAGTGCTGCTGCTGCTGTTGCTGCTGCTGCTGCTGCTGCTGTTGCTGCTGTTGCTGCTGCTGCTGTTGCTGCTGTTGCTGTTTTTGTTG
>NW_013545936.1:0-4618 GCF_000499545.2 Eimeria tenella
GCAGCTGCTCCTGCTGCTGGTGCTGCTCTTCTAGATGTTGCTGTTGCTGCGTCTGCTGCTGCAACTCTTGCTGCTGCTGCTGCTGCTGCTGCTGCGGTTCCAGCGGCAAAATTGGCTCATCAATTTCGCAGTCTTCAAACTCGGTGTCGCTATTATCCGCCGTAGCATTTGCTGCCGCTTCTGCTGCTGCTGCTGCTGTTGCTGCTGCTGCTGGCTCAGCAGTAGCGGCTGTCTCCCCAGCTAGAAATTCCTCACCGAAAATCTCTTCGTCTGGAAGCAGCGCCAGGTGCTTCTCTGAGCAGCAGCAGCAGTAAACACAGCAGCAGCAGCAGCAAATGCAACAGCAGACGGAGCTGCAGCAGCAGATCCAGCAGCAGCAGCAGCAGCAGCAGCACGCTTAGAGCTCCATCTCTGTCTCACTTTTGCCGTCCTTCTTGACGTAGAACTCATCATCCAGAAACTCTTGCTGCTGTTGCTGCTGCACCCTGCTGCTGCTGCTGCTGCTGTCAAAGAGCTCCTGCATTTCCCTTCGTTTGTTCTCAGCAGCAAGAGCAGCAGCAGCAGCACCACTGAAGAGCTCCGAGGGCCGCAGCGATTTTAAATCAAGTTCTGATGTTCCCCGCAGCCGCTGCTGCTGCTGCTCCTCTTGCTGCTGCTGCTGCAGCAGCAGCAAATCGTTCACAAATTTGCGGCGCCCGGACTTTGGGACTAGCCCGCACAACTCCATCCACGAAGCGCTGCTGCTGCTGCTGCTGCTGCTGCTGCTGATGCTGCTGCTGATGCTGCTGCTGCTGCCAGTGGGAATGTCCGCCAGGCTCTGCAGTCTCTGCGAAGGCGCTGCAGACGCAACAGAAACCCTAAACCCTAAACCCTCAACCTTAAACCCTAAACCCTAAACCCTAAATTCCAAACGAAATATGATACAGTTGGTCTCTTAAGCTGACATGGTGCACAGTCTAGGGTTTGAGGCCTAGGGTTTAGGGTTTGACAGTGAGGGTTTAGCGTCAGAGCTTACATATCTCTGATTTTTGCATCGCCGCAATTTGCCGCTGCTGCTGCTGCTGTTCCTGGGGCATATTCCCTCCCAGCTGCAGCAGCAAGGGCGGTGGCTCCTGCTGCTGCTGCTGCTGCTCTTCTTCGAGCTGCTGCTGCTGCCTCATCTCTTGCTGCTGCTCCGCCATTTTGGTCTTAACGCTGTTAATTTCCTACAGCAGCAGCAGCAGCAGCAAGTGAAGCAGCAGCAGCAAGTGCAGCAGCAGCAGCAGCAGCAGCAAGTGCAGCAGCAGCAGCAACTCTGCGAGTATCAGCAGCAGCGCGCTGGTTCTTTCAGGAGAAGCAGCAGCAGCAGCCGCCGCAGCTGCTGCTGCTGCCGCAGGAATTCATTAAATATTTAAATAATTAACTAATGAATTAATGAATTAATGAATTAATTACTCGATTTGTCTGAATCGCCCGAATGTAACCCTCCAGCTGCACATTCGAAAACACCGAAGTGTCGCTGCTGCAGCTGAGGGCCCGCCGCCTCGAGGCTTCGATCCAGGCGTCTCGGATTTGCAGCAGCACCTAAATAAATAAATAAATAAATAAATAAATAAATAAATAAATAAATAATAAATAAGTGATTTGTTTGTTGGCAAAGAGCAGCAGCTCGGTGATGGAGAAAAAACGAGAAAAAACGAGCACGTAGATGTGAAAAAAAGTATAGTTGACGCCTAAACCCTAAACCCTAAACCCTAAACCCTAAACCCTAAACCCTCAACCTTAAACCCTAAACCCTAAACCCTAGGAAGGACCTGGTACTGAAGGGTTAGCGGCAAAGCGTTAAACACTTTGGGGTCTATGGCTGAGTCGAGGGGCAGCTCCACAAATTCGCCGCTGCTGGTTAAAAACGCTGCAGCCGCAAACCCTAAACCCTAAACTCTAAACCCTAAACCCTAAACCCTCAACTCTAAACCCTAGACAAACTGCTGCAGGCTAAATAAAGTCGAAGCGGAAACCCCTAACTTCAGGCTGCAAACCCTAAACCTCTGACCTGATCTGCCCTCCTCCCACGCAGCTCAAAGCTGACGTTTAGGGTTTAGGGTTTAGGGTTTAGGGTTTGGAGTTGATTTCTCTCGCCTTTGAATTCTTCAGGGTCTCTGAACACGCGCTGCTCCTGCTTCGTCATTTGCAGCTTGGCTGCGGACGCAAACCCCAAACCCTAAACCCTAAACCCTAAGCCCTAAACCCTAATCCCTAAACCCTAAACCCTTCTTTGGGGTTTGCCCAGCTCACTCCTGCGTCCTTTGCGCTGCAGAAAAGGGGGAAGCGTCAAAATGCTTTCTTTTGACCTGAGTCAAAAACTTTATGCAAAATAAAAATGAAACTAGACAAACTTTATATTGTTGTCAAGCAGCTATAAACAACACAATTAGGGTTTAGGGTTTAGGGTTTAGGGTTTAAGGCATTTAAAAAAAAGAAAATGCCTTTTCGCGAAACCTGCCTTTCTTCAGGTGTACGCACACCCCAAATACTCGCGAAAACGAAATTCGAATTTTCTCGAATTGCAAATTTATATTTAAATATATGTTTATTTATATTTATATTTATATTCATTTGTTATATTTGTATTGTATTTATATTATACTTATATTTATATTACACTTATATTTATATTGTATTTACATTATGGTTATATTACATTTATCAGTTTATTTGTATTTATATTCTATTATATTTATATTTATATTTATATTCTTTTTGTAATTGTAGTTATTCTTATATCTATATATATACTTACACTTACATTTATATTCATATTTATATTTATATTTATATTTATATTTATATTTATATTATATTTATACTATATTCATATTCATATTATATTCATATTCATATTATATTCATATCTATATTATATGCATATTCATATTAATATTATATTTATACTTATAATTATAATTTATATTTATATATATACTTATATTTATATTATAATTCATTTATATTTATAATTTATTTACATTTATAATTTATCTATATTTATAATTTATTCATATTTATAATTTACTTACATTCATAATTTATTTATATTTATAATTTATTTATATTTATAATTTATTTATATTTATAATTTATTTATATTTATAATTTATTTATATTTATAATTTATTTATATTTATAATTTATTCATATTTATAATTTACTTACATTTATAATTTACTTACATTTATAATTTATTTATATTTATAATTTATTTATATTTGTGATTTATTTATATTTGTAATTTATTTATATTTATAATTTATTTATATTTATAATTTATTTATATTTATAATTTATTTATATTTATAATTTATTCATATTTATAGTTTACTTACATTTATAATTTACTTACATTTATAATTTATTTATATTTATAATTTATTTATATTTGTGATTTATTTATATTTGTAATTTATTTATATTTATAATTTATTTATATTTATAATTTATTTATATTTATAATTTATTCATATTTATAATTTACTTACATTTGTAATTTATTTATATTTATAATTTATTTATATTTATAATTTATTTATATTTATAATTTATTCATATTTATAATTTACTTACATTTATAATTTACTTACATTTATAATTTATTTATATTTATAATTTATTTATATTTGTGATCTTATTTATATTTGTAATTTATCTATATTTATAATTTAGTTATATTTATAATTTATTTATATTTATAATTTATTCATATTTATAATTTACTTACATTTATAATTTACTTACATTTATAATTTATTTATATTTATAATTTATTTATATTTGTAATTTATTTATATTTGTAATTTATTTATATTTATAATTTATTTATATTTGTACTTTGAACTATTTAGCAAAGCAAGTAAATGAATTGCTGGTGTTGTATTAATTGATTCAATCAAACGGATTAAACAATTAATTAAATTAATTAAATAAATAAATTGGGTAAGTAAAGGAATTAAAAGAACTAAATGAATTAATTAAATTGATTTAATTAATTTAATTAATTAATTAAATGAATTTATTAAGTTGATTTAATTAATTTATTTAATTAATTAAATTGAATTAATTAAATTGATTTGTTTATTTCAATTTGCTGCAGGAAGATGCAAAGGGCAGATCACCTGATGTCTAACTCCGCCAACCCCACGACTGCAGCAGCAGCAGCAGCAACAGCAACAGCAGCAACAACAGCAGCAGCAGCAGCAGAAACAGCAGCAGCAGCAGCAAAATAAGAACAAAACAAAACCAGTAGGAGGGGAAGGCAGCTAGCTCGTTGGTATTTCCAGGTGTACAGACACCTGGCTGTCTAAGCAGAATTGTTTATTGCATTCAAATTGAGTTAAAATAATTAAATTAAATTAATTAAATTAATTAAATCAAATTAAATTAAATTAAAAATGAAACAAACCTTCCTCATCTTCTTCAGACTCTTCGCTTTCCTCAGAAGAAAACAGCTGCGGCGTGTCTTCACCTGCGCCCTCCTCACCAGCAGCAGCAGCAGCAGCAGCAGCAGCAGCAGCAGCAGCAGCAGCAGCAGCACGCCGCTGCGCCACATATTCATCGCGGGTGCGGGGGGCACTATAAAGGGGTC
>NW_013545937.1:0-4662 GCF_000499545.2 Eimeria tenella
CCCTAAACCCTAAACCCTAAACCCTAGAGGAGCCTCCGCCGGGTTTCACGGGCGAGGTGCAGACCTGGACCCTAAACCCTAAACCCTAAACCCTAAAAGAGAAAGCGCCAGCATAGTCAAATTGGAAAAAGGCATTTATTAGCGCTAGGGTTTAGGGCTTGGGAAGGCCCGGGCTGGGACCCGTGGGGTTGGTGGGGCTGGTGTTTCGGGTCTTCTTTTGCTCTTGGTGGTTGCAAAAAGCCTGAAAATTTGGAAATTTAAATAAAAAGTAATTTAAAAATATAAAATATAATTCAAAATAGATTAATTAAATACATAAATGACGCATTAGTGAGCGGACGGAGTGATCGGCCGCCGCGGCCGACTGCGCCGCAGGTGTACATACACCCCAGCGCGCGCCGAGGTCACTTCCTTCTTCCGGCGATCTTTCGAGAAGAAAATAAATTTAAAAAGTAATTAAGCAGCAGCAAAACAAATTAAAAACTTGCTGCTGCTCCTTTGTTCAAAAAAGCAGCAGCAGGAACCACTTAATGGCCTCAAACCCTCAAAAATAAAACCCCGATGAGCCATTCTGCCCTTTAGGGCCGGGCGCTTCAGCCCCGTCCATGCTTTTGTTGCTGCTGCTGCATCTGCTGCTGCTGCCAAGTTTATATTTTCATGACGCACTTTCGCGCTGCTGCTGCTGCTGCTGCTGCTGCTGCTACCCAGTTTATATTTCGAGGGCCGATTCTGCTGCAGCTACTGCTGCTGCCAAGTCTACATTTTACCACTGGTTTTGACGCTGCTGCTGCTGCTGCTGCTGCCGAGTTTATATTTCTATAACAGATTCTGCTGCGGTAGCTGCTGCTGCTGCAGCCCAGCCCATATCGCCACTGTGGCTTTTGCTGCTGCTGCAGCAACGGTCTTGCTGCCACTGCACATTCTGCTGCAGCAGCAGAGTACATTTGCTGCTGTGCAGCAGCAAAGTTTTCAAATCAGTTTCAGATTTTTCTGCTGCTCTTAATTCTGCTGCTGCAGCGCAGCCCCTTGTGCTGCTGCTGCTGCTGCTGCGCCCTTTGCTTTGCTCGCAAGCCCAACTGGGCATAGAGGCTATAAATCAATTTAATTAATTAACCTGATTAATTTGATTAAATTAAATAAATTTAATCAATTTAATTAATTAATTTAATTAATTAAATCAATTAAATGATCCCTCTGCTCACAAGCTGAAGCCGCAGCAGTGGGGCCGCCGCTGCCCTCAGGTGTACGTACACCCCAAAAACGCCCTCAGCAGCAGCAGCAGCAGCTGCTGCAGCAGCTGCTGCTGCTGAGCTACTCACCCCACAAAAGAGCCCACAGTAGTACCCTTTTGTCTGCTGCAGCAAATAAGTTACTTGTGGGGCCCCACACTTGGCTAGCTAGCTGCTGGCAGCGCCCTCTAAGGCCCAGCATTTAAAAGAAAGAAAAAGAAATAAAAAGGAAAAGGTAAAAAGAAACAAAAAAGAAATAAAAAGAAATGAAAAGAAATAAAAAGAAAAAAAGAAATGATAAAAAGACAAAATTAAGAGAAAAGGTCCTCCGGCAGCTGAGCCACCACAGGGTATATGCCCTCGCTAGGGGCCCACGGACAAGTCCCTGCTGCTGCTGCTGCATGCAGAGCGCTGCTGCTGCTGCTGCTGCTGCTGGAGCTTCCTAGAGTGTGGGCTGAGGAAAGGGGGGGCGGCGGCGCAGCAGCGGCTTCTGCAGCGCCCGCTGCAACGCCTGCTGCTGCTGCTGCTGGCGCTGCTGCTGCTGCTGCTGCTGCTGCTTGCGAAGGCGGAAGCAAATTGCGCAAAGAAGGAAGAGAAGAAAGAGAATCTGCTTCTTCAGATGCTGTGGGAGACAAAAAAGCCGGAGGGGGGCCCCCCTGCGTATACACCCCAGGGGGGCCCCCCTGCCTGTACACCTCAAATGGGGCCTCTTTTGAAAACCCAGAAGACACAAAAGGCACTTCATCAAAACACTCTACACCCACAGGGGGCCCCACAGGGGCCCCCAGAGTGGGCCCCATTGGGGGCCCCATAGGGGGCCCCACAGGGGCCCCCCGAGGGGGCTCCCTATGGGGCCCCAGAGGGGGCCTAATAGGGGCCCCCCTATGGGGCCCCACGGGGGGCTCCATAGGGGGTCCCATAGAGGGCCCCAAAGAAGGCCCCAGCGGGCGGCCCACGGGGGGCCCCCCAGGGGGCCTCATGAGGGGCCCCACAGGGGGCCCCATTGGGGGCCCCATTGGGGGCCCCATAGGGGGCCCCAGAGGGCGTAGACAGGAGAGAGGGGGCCCCTCTGCAACGGCGCAGTAGGGGCTGCTGTAGATGGCGGGCAAAGAAGGAGAGACAGAGCGTTCCTCCGAGAGCAGCTCCTGCTGCTGCTGCTGCTGCTGCTGCATGCGCTGCTGCATGCGCTGCTGCCGCCGCTGCTGCTGCTGCTGCCGGTCAGCCGCAAAGCTCGCTTCGGCCTCCCTGCTCCAGCCCTCGTAGTCCCTGTGCCTGCGGCTCCTCTGCTGCTGCTGCTGCTGCTGCTGCTGCTGGCTAGTTGACTGCAGCGTAGCTATTTGGAGGGGCCCCACAAGCTGCGCTGGCAGCGGGGCTGGCAGCAGCCTGGGGAGGGGGGGGGCCCCCTGAGGGTTTGGGGGCCCCCTGACCCTGCGGAGGTGAAAAGCAACAGTTTCGCAGAGCAGCAGCAGCAGCTGCTGCAGCGAGACCATGCTCCAGGGCAGCAGCAGCAAGTCCACTGCAGCAAAGGAAGAAGCTGCGTCTTGTGGGGCCAGCCGCAGCAGCCAGCGGAAGCCCTGATCAGCAGCGCAAGCAAAAAAGCCCCCAAAATGCATGCAGTGGCCCACTTAGCTTCTAAAACGTTTCTGCTGCTGCATGCATGCAAAAAAAGCTGCTGCAGCAGCGCAAAAGGACTAAATGAGATGAAATGGAATAAATAATAGCTGCATTTGGCAAAGGGAATTAAAATCAAAAAAAGAAATTTCCGAAATTCAACAAACGAAAAAACCTCCGCAGCAATCTCTGCGTGGGGCTCGAGTGTACGTACACTCGAAGTGCTGCAGCACTTCATATGCGTGTTTTGCAAAAGTCATTTTAATTGAAATGGCGCATGCAAAAAGTAGAAAAGAATAAAAGTTAAATAAAATAAAATGAAAAGAAAACAAATAAAGACAAAGGAAATAAGAGAAAAAAGAAATAAAAAAATAAAGATGACAAAAAGAAGACACCCGCTGCATGCAGCGGCCGAGGGCCTCCAGCAGAAAGACAAGAAACTAAAACTAAAAATAAAAGTAAAAATAAAACAACAAAAATAAAAGAAAATAAAATGAAATAAAGAAATAAAAAGGAAGAAAATGGAAAAGAAGAAGAAAAGTGTGGAAAGAAAGAGACAGAAAGGCAGCAGCAAAACGCAGCGCTGCAGGGGGCACACAGCGAGCGGCAGCGCAGCAGCAGCAGCAGCTGCTGCTGCTGCAGCAGCTGCAGCAGCAGCAAAAAGCTCACTTCGTGCCACAGCTTTCGGATGCGGGAGATGGGTCTGCCGAGGATGTCGACGGAGAGGAGCATTTGGAGCCACTGCTGCTGCAGCTGCTGCTGGTAGTGCTGCAGCAGCAGCAGCAGCACATCCCGCAGCTGCAGCTGCCGCTGCCGCAGCACAAAAGCAGAAAAACTAAAAAGAGCTCCTTCAAGAGAAAGGACTCTGTAGAGTCTGGAGACAGACAAATGTGCGGAGCACTCTCCCACCCACAGCAGCTCCACGTGCACTTCCAGCTGCTGCTGCTGCTGCTGCTGCTGCTGCTGTGGGGCCCCGCTGCTGCTGCTGCTGAAGCCGGGCACGGCGAGGCACAGCCAGCGGGAAAGCGTGGCCTCCGCCTCCGCTGCTGCTGCCGCTGCTGCTCCGCCCGGGCCGCCCGCGACGCGCGCTGCTGCTGTGGCTGCTGCTGCTGCTGCTGCTGCTGCTGCTGGCTCCGAGAAGGACAGCAGCATCGGCGGCAGCAGCAAAGACAAAAATGTAAAATCAAAACTCGCCACTAAGGGACTCACTGTCAAGACAGCCTGCTGCACCCGACGCACGTTGCTGCCCAGAGACAGCCAAACGGCCCTCTCAGCAGCGGCGCAGCGCCGCCAGCTGCTGCTGCTGCTGCTGCTGCTGCTGCTGCAGCTGCTGCTGCTAGTGTCGCTGGTGGTGCTGGAGCTGCCAGTCGCAGTCCTCCGCGCGGTGCACATGTCGCAGGAGCAGCGACACACACCGCTGCTGCTGCTGCTGCTACTGCAGCTGCTGCTGCTGCTGCTGCGTGGTCTCTTTTTGGAGACAGCAATATCAACAAGGAAATAAACTGCAGCAGGAAAGTACCCTACGGGGTCCTCGGCAGGAAGAGCTGTGGGGCCCCCCGAGGCGTATCTGAAGGCAACCGGCGCTGCTGCTGCTGCTGCTGCTGCGCTGCTGCTGCTGCCGGCGGCCGCTGGTGCTGCTGCTGCTGCAGGAGAAGCCTTAAAGACATGGTAACTTTTCCCTTCAGCAGCATTATAAACAAAACAATCAACTCTATTAATTGTCAGCATGAAACGTTCAGCAGCAGCAGGCAGGGGCCGCAGGGGCCCCTGCAGCAGCGCGGGGCCCCCAAAGGCTGCAGCAGCAGCAGCAGCAGCGGCGGCG
>NW_013545938.1:0-4807 GCF_000499545.2 Eimeria tenella
TGCCAAGCCCGGGGACTTGGCAGCGAGACCCGGTAGAGCCGAGCACCTAAACCCTAAACCCTCAACTGCGACCAGATGACCACCCGAGACAACTACGTACAAACCCTAAACCCTTATCCGTAAACCCTAAACCCTAAATCTGAAACCCTTGCCTTGCATGCAGGAACTTATTGATATATTTTTATTTATTTATTTTATTTATTTATTTATTTTTTATTTTTATTTAGGAGCACGTCAGGGTTATCAAGGAGACCCTCTGCTTCTGCTCCCTCGACCCAGCCTGTACGTACACTCCAAGCCCTAAACCCTAAACCCTAAACCTTAAACCCTAAACGCTAAATCTGAGGCGCCAGCCCAAGGCCCTAAACCCTAGGCCTAGGCACCCTTGGGCCTCAAGTGTAAGGCGCAATTGCTAGTTTTTGAGCCCGATGTCCGCAGCCCTAAACCCTAAACCCTAAACCCTAATTTTCTGGGTTGTCTGCACAGCTGATCAGCAAAGGACAGACTTGGAAAGGACCTACCGCCTCCCCGACGGCCTTACTCTCAGAGACGGCGAAACCACGTGCCTAAACCCTAAACCCTAAACCCTAAACCCTACTGGGTGTTTTGGGGGTTCATTTCTTCGCTTTTGCGCCGTTTTTTGTGCTGCTGGCACACCAACTGGCCCATTCCCCTCTATATATTTATTATTTATTAGTAATTAATTAATTAATTAATTAATTAATTAATTTATTTATTTATTCTCTATTTATTTAGGGAAATAGTTTTGGGCCCCGAGCGCTTCTACCCTGCTGAGGCTCTCTTCAACCCGCAGCTCTGCGGCCGCGACAATCCCTCGCTGACGGACTTGTTGTGGTCTTCCGTCAAAGTAAACCCTAAACCCTAAACCCTAAACCCTAAACCCTAAGCT
The DNA here is from genome assembly GCF_000499545.2 of Eimeria tenella. NCBI lineage: Eukaryota > Apicomplexa > Conoidasida > Eucoccidiorida > Eimeriidae > Eimeria > Eimeria tenella. The sequence continues at coordinate 911 of NW_013545938.1, forward strand.
CTGGGCCCTAGGCCGTGGGGTTGGAGCCGCAGCAGAGGCCCGCGCTCGTTGCGCTGGAGGCAGCGGGCCGCGCCTCAAATTGCTGCTGCTGCTGCTGCTGCTGCTTTTCTGCTGCTTCTATTGTTGTTGATTCGTTTGCTGCTGCTGCTGCTGCTATGGTCCTTTTGCTGCTGCTGCTGCTGCTATGGTCCTTTTGCTGCTGCTGCTGCTGCTGCAGGCCTGCCCGATAGAAAGCCGCAAGAGCCTTGTGGCAAATGTCATTCTGTGTGGCGGCTCTACTATGTTCCCCGGATTCCCAGAGCGGTAAACCCTAAACCCTAAACCCTAAACCCTAAACCCTAAACCCTAGCCCGTAGTCCCTAGAGCTGCAGCGCCGCTGCAGCAAGCTTTCCCGGAGTTAATTTGGACTTTCTTTAAATTGATAATAAGTGGGACTTTAAAGTGAATTTAAAGCAAAATGAAAATAATAAAATTAAAAGTGAAACTTTAAAATGAATTTAAAAAAAAATAAAAAATTAAATTAAAATAAAACGACGAGGACAAACCACGCAGAGAAACCGGGTGTCTGGACACCTGAATTTCAAAAAAGGAGAAAACCAAAAAAGTAAAAGTAATAAACAAATCAACTTCACCGCATGGAGAAAGACAAAACGAATAAGTAAAGAAATAATAAGTAAATAAACAAACAAATAATAAATAAATAAATGAACAAATAAGTAAATAAATAAATAAATGAACAAGTAAGAAAATAAATAAATAAATGAATAAACAAATAGAACACTAAAACAGTTACAAAATAAACAAAATAGAACAAAACAAAAGAACAAAGTGGTGCGAATGGGTAGAAGTTTTTTTCCGTTTTTGGCCAAAAGTGAGTAAAAACTTGGGAATTTTTCGCAGTATGGAAAGGAGAGTGCGGGGAGTTCGAATTTGGGGTTTATTTGGTTCCAAAAGTTCTTCTTTTGGCCCCAAATTGCCTCAGACTCGAACTCGAACTCCAAAACACTTCGCCCCCCCAGGCCCGCGGCTTCGTCAAAGTCGACGCGCCCCCCCAGCGCCAGTTCCTCGTCTGGCTCGGCGCCAAGTGCTTCTGCGACGCGGCCCTCAGGCCTCTCCAAGTAAATAAATAAATAAATAAATAAATAAATAAATAAATAAATAAATAAAAATAAAAAATAAATAATAATAAATAATAAATGTGCTTAATTTGTTTATTAATTCGCTTTTTAATTCCGTTTGTAGCGCCGGATTTGGAGCTGGGTTGGCCGCGCGCCGGAAATTGGGGGGGCGCGTTGAAGAGTTTTTGTGATTTTTGTTTTTGTTTTTAGTTTATTTTGTTTGTTTTGTTTTGTTTTTATTTGTTTTTAATTGTTTTTGATGTTTTTTGATTTATTCCTTGATTTATTCTCGCTTTTATTCATTGTGTTTCATTTTTATTCGTTTTTAGTTGTTTTTATTTTGTTTCTATTTATTTTTAGCGTTTTTATTTTGGGTTTTTATGCTTCTCAATTTTCTTTCTTAATTTTGTTTCTTGGATTTGTGTTTTGACTTTATATTTTTATTTTATCCTTTTAATTTGATTTTTGGGTTTGTCTTTTTTGCAAATTCTAGTTTCTTTGTTTTTGTGCGCCATTTGTCTGTTTGTCTCCTGAAGCCCTCATTAATTAATGAATTAAACTTAATTAATTATTGTTTAATTAATTAAACTTAATTAATTAGTCAATTAATTAATTAACTAATTTATTTATTTATTTAATTTATTTGTTTGCTTTTAGGACCACCTCTGGATAACGAAGGCAGAGTGGGAAGAAGCGGGCCCCAGAATCGTAGCTCAAAAGGTAACAAACAAATAAATAAGTAAATAATAAATAAATAAATAATAAATAAATGAATAAACAATAAGGAAATAATAATTAAATGAGAATTAAAATAAAAGCAAAAGAGAAGAAGTGGAGGGCGAGGCTGCGGGGGTGAGGTGTCTGTACACCTCACTTCCTCCTCGTTGCTTTTCGGGCCTTCCCGGGTTTGAAGCTTTTTGATTATTATTATTTATTTAATCATTATTATTTATTTATTAATTTATTATTTATTTAATTTATCATTTATTTATTTGTTTATTATTTATTTATTTAATTTGTTTGTTTTGTTTTGCAGGCAGCAATAAAAGGCAGCTGAGCGAAAGGAGTCAAAAGGGAGAAAAAAGGGAAATAAATGAAAATAAAAAGTGAAAACAAATTAAAAGTAAAATGAAATGATAAATAAATAAAAGTGAATAAATAAATTAAAATAAATGATTTATTAATAATTGGAAAATAAATTGTGGCAAAAATAGAATGCAAATCAACAGAAGAGAAACAAGAGGCTTTCCTCTTCGGTCTCTATTTCTTTCTTTACCTTTTATTCGTTTCTGAATCTATCAATTTATTTATTTATTTATTTATTTATTTATTATTTATTTAATCAGTTATTTATTTATTTTATTTGATTATTATTATTATTATTTATTCGAATTTACATTTGCCTTCGGCGTTTTGGCCGGGTGGCATGACACAGCTTGGCTAGCTGGCTAGCTAGCTAGCTAGCAAAGTAGCCAGTTGGTTAATTAGCTAGCTAGCTAGCCGGCGAAGTAGCTAGCTAGTTGTCTAGCTAGCTAGCTAGCTAGCTAAGCTAGCTAGCTAGCTAGCTAGCTAAGCAGTTAGTTAGCTAGTTGGCTAGCTAGCTAGCTAACTAAGTGGTTAGTTAGTTACCTAGCTAGCGAAGTAGTTGGTTGGCTGGCTGGCTAGCTAGCTGGCTAGCTAGCTGGCTAGCTTTCTAGCTAGCTAGCTAGCTGAACACCTGTCTATCTGGCTAGCTGGACTTGCGTGTCCAGGTGGCCAGGTGGCTAGCTGTGAAGCTGGCTAGCTGGCTGAGCGCTCAGCTAGCTGGCTAGCTGGCTGGCTAGCTAGCCATCCAGCTAGCCAGCCTAACTGGAGAGCTAGCTGAGTCGCTGGCCAGCCCAACTAGCTAGCTAGACTAGCTGGCTAGCTAGCTAGCTAGCTAGCTAGCTAGCTAGCTAGCTAGCTTGCTAGATAGCTAGCCTAGTGAAGGTTAAGCCTGGGAACAGACACGGCGGGAAATAAAAGAAAGAAAATGGAGTTGACAAAAGGGGCGACGAGGGTTGTACAGACACCCGAAAGTCGAACAACAATTCTCCAAATTAGGGTTTAGGGTTTAAGGTTTAGGGTTTAGGGTCCACGTGAGTTGTCTCCTAGTGTCTGTAGCTTCCATCTTCATCTGCTTTCTCATTCGCACCGCTTTATATTAAAAAGTTTGTTTTTTTGTCTCTTTGAAGCTGCTCATTTGCTGCTGCTGCTGCTGCTGTAGCAGCAGCAGCAGCAGAGCATGCAGCAGCAACTGCATGCAGCAGCGGCGGCCTTGTGGCTCGGGGGCCCTTAAGCCACAGCAGCCTATTGCATCTGCACAAAAATAAATAATAAAAATATTTATGTATTTATTTATTTATTTATTTGTCTATTTCAGCTGTACGTACACCTCAGCCAACTCCTCGCTGCCGCTACTGCAAGCCGCGCTGCAGCAGCTGCTGGGCAAGACCGGCAGCAGCAGCAGCAGCAGCTGCTGCTGCTGCTGCTGCTTCTGGTGCAGCAGCAACAGCAGCAGCAGCTCTCGCCAAAAGTCTTTCAGGAAAACGGCTGCTGCTGCTCTGTCGCGGCGGCCTACGCCGCCACCGCAGCAGCAGCAGCGACAGCAGCAGCAGCAGCAGCACTGGCAGCTACAGCAGCAGCAGCGGCGGCGGCGGCCCCATATCGGTCCTGTCTTTCAGCAGCAGCAGCAGCAGCAGCACCGGTCTCGGGCCTACCCCGCCTCCCAAGAGCAGCAGCAGCAGCAGCAGCAGCAGCA
>NW_013545939.1:0-4754 GCF_000499545.2 Eimeria tenella
AGCTGCTGCGCTGCTGCAGCGAAGTGCATTTGACAGCAGCAGCAAGGAGGGGCACAGCTTTTGCCTGTAGCCCCATTTTCGGTGTGTCTGTCTGTTTGTGCTTCCTGTGGCGCCGCCCATGGTAATCTTTCGTTGATTTCCAACTCTTTTGGAGCGACAGAATAACAGAAATAAGTTTTAAAGTTGTCCGCTCCGGGGCTGCGCCGCTCGCCGTTCAAGTGTACGCACACCGCAGCAGCAGCAGCAGCAGCAGCAGCAGCTAGCCATTTATTGCAAGAACCCCCCATGTATGCGCAGGGAAGCAGCAGCAGCAGCGCAGCTCACTGCCTGCGTAGGCTTTCAGGCAGCAGCAGCAGCGGCAGCTGCTTCTGCTGGGGGAGGCGCAGCTGCTGCTGCCGCCGCCGCTGCAGCGGGGCCGAGGGGCGCGAAGCGCCAGGCTCGAACAGCGCAGCAGCAGCAGCAGCAGCAGCGACAGCAGCTTGCTCTCCCAAGTTGCCTCCACAAAAAAGCTGAAGGTGGGCAGCTAGCATTTTCTCGGCTAGCTACTTTGTGTCTGCTGCTATTTGCTGCTATTTGCTGCTCGAAGGCCCGGCTGCCAGCCACGAGGCAGGTTCCTGATAGACGCTGCTGCTGCTGCAGCAGCACCAATGCGCTGCGGAGGTGCAGCAGCCCCACAACTAGACGAATGCTGCAAAATGGGCTATGGGCAGCAGCAGCAGCAGCAAGGCGAACAAACAGCAGCAGCGGCAGGAAAAGAGCAGCGGAAGAAGCAACAAAGCGCGGAGCTTAGCGAAAACGTAGAGTTCGGTGCAGCAATACGCCTGAAAAGTTTGCTGCTGGTGCCATCCCTGTGCTGTTGCAGCAGCAGGGCAGCAGCACTGCTGCTGCTCTGCGCGTCTCTTTGCTGCTTTGCCAGCGGCGCGGCGAGCCGGGCTGCAGCATTTGCCAGCCGCAGTCCCGCCGCCGCCGCAGCAGCAGCAGCAGCAGCAGCGCAGCGCCCCTGGCATCCCCGCCGCTTCCTCATGGCGGGCTGCTGCTGCAGCAGGCGCCCCCGTAGCTGCTCCTTTCCCGGCGTCGCCGCAGCGCAGCAGCACCGGCGTGTTTGCTGCACCTTCCGCAGCAGCGCAGCAGAACTCACGTCTGCTGCACTTCCCCGTTCGTGGCCGCAGCGCCGCCGCAGCACTGCAGCACCGCCGCAGCGCCGCCGCAGCGCCGCGCCGCAGCGCAACTGTGCAGCAGCGCAGCCGCAGCGCAACTGTGCAGCAGCGCAGCAGCAGCGCAGCAGCAGCAGACTGGCGGGTTCACTGGAACTTGTCGTCTGTGAAGTACTCTTCGTCGAAGGAGTAGAGGCGGACGTAGCCGTCTTCTCCGCCAGAGGCGTAGCCGCTGCCGTCTGGCTTCCAAGCCAGCGTGTGCAGCGGCCCGAAGTGGCCTTTGCAGCTAGCGATTTCTTCGCCGCGCACTACGTGGTACAGCAGCGCCTCGAACTTGCCTTCCCCGCTCGCTGCGCAGTGCATTCCGTGCACACTTGGACCCTCCGGAGGTTTGTTCGTGCCCGCGAAAGTGCTTTCCAGATGGAGAAACCCTTAAGTGTTTATGCATCTTATAAACCCCTTATTCACCCCTTTTAACGCGCGCTTACGCGCGTTCAAACCGCCGCGCAGGTCCACTTCGCCGCACGAACTTGCATTCAGTCTACACCTTGAACCCTTCAAGGGGTGCGTATTCATATAAAGTGCTTTTGTTCCTCTTGGCCCCTTGAAAAGTGTTTAATTACTTTATTCAAACCTTTGAGCATGCATTTACTCGCATTCAAACCGCTGCGCAGGTCCACTCCGCCGCACGAACGCAAATTCAATTTAGTCCTTTTGAACCCTTGAAGGGGTGTTTGTTCATATAAAGTGCTTTTGTTCTTATTAACCCCTTGAAAGGTGTTTATTCCCTTTATTTACTCCCTTGAAAGTGCGTTTCTTCACATTCAAACCGCTGCGCAGGTCCACTCCGCCGCAAGCAGCATCAATTTGTCTTTTGGAACCCTTGAAGGGGCGTTTGTTCAGATTCGAAAGCCCTTTTGTTCGCATTAACCCCTTGCAAAGGTATTTATTCAGACTTAGAAGTGCTCTTGTTCCCATTTAGTCCATTTAGTCCTTGGATAGCGCATTTATTTGCATTCAGCCCTTTGAAAGTGCAACAATTCCCATTCAACCCTTTCAAAGAGCATTTTTCCGCAGCCAAATTCAATTCAATTTAGTCCTTTTGACCCCTAGAAAAGATATTTTAGATTCAAAAGCACATTCGGTTCCATTGATCCCTAAAAATTGTGTTTGTTCAGATTTGAAGGTGCATTTGTTCCCATCAGCCCTTTGATAGCGCATTTATTCGCATTCTACTTTCAACTTCAATTCAGTTTCATTCAACTCCTTCAAAATGCATTTATTCGCATCCGACTTCTTAAATTCAATTCGTTTCCATTTGATCCTTTGAAAGCCCAATTACTCCAATTTCAAAGCTCACTTATTCGCAATAAGCACTTTGAAAGTGCACAAATTCACATTCAATTCTTCAAATTAAACCCACTTTCATTCAACTCTCTAATAACGGAATTATTCGCATTTGAAGGCGCATTTACTTGCATGCAGCCTTTTGAAAGTGCACTTATTCGCATTTAGCCCTTGGGAACTTCACTCCTTTTCATTTAACCTTTTGAAACTTCACTTCTTTTCATTCAACCCTTTGAAGTTGCACTTCTCCGCATTCAATCCTTTCTTCAAATTGAACTTCTTCAAATTGAACTCATTCACATTCAGCCCTTTGAAAGTGCATTACTTCGCATTTGAAATCGCATTTATTAATATTCATCCTCTGAAACTGCATTTCCCCGCATCCAACTCTTTGAAGTTGCACTTCAAAGAGTTGGCATTCAACCTTTTGAAATTATATTTTTTCATATTCGAAATTTTAATATTTCATTTATTCACTTTCAACCCTTTGAAATTGCACTTCTCCCCATTCAACCCTTTAAAAGTTCTCATTATTTCACATCCAGTCCTTGGAACTTGCACTTCTTCACTTTTAGGCATTCCAAATTGCATTTATTTCCACACAACCCTTTAAAAGTGCTTCTTAGTGCTCATTATTTTCTGCTGTTGGTGAGATTTTTAGTGACAGAGCAGCTGGGGCCCCACGGATGCAGCCGGGGGCCCCTGCAGCCAGCACGCAGAGATTGGGGGAACGCTGCTGCTGCTGCTGCTGCTGCGCTGCTGCTGCAGCGTTGTCCATGTGGACGGACACCCACAGTCATGAAATCAAAACCCAACTCAACAGACCACTCATGCTTCCGCAGTTCATGAAAGCACACAAGCCGCAGCCGGAAACCCAAAGGAGCAGCAGCAATGCCCACAGCAGCAACAGCAGCAGCAGCAGCAGCAGCAGCAACGCAACGGCAACTTGCCTGTAGTTGTGACATCCTCAGCCGCCTGTCCGCCACCCAGCAGCAAGTGCAGCTTCCGCTCGGAGCCAGGGTGGGTCAGCAGCGGACTCAGCGCGCAAGAGTTCAATGGCCGGTCGGTAGTGTACGTCTGCAGCAGCAGCAGCAGCAGCAGCAGCAGTGAGCGGATGCCAGGCAGCAGCAGCCACAGACGCAGCAAAGGGCGCCTCCTGCCAGATTTCTACAAATGGAAAAAAGTTTACCTTCAAACACTCCCAGTCCTTCGTTGACCATAACTTTGCTGTGCCGTCTGAGCAGCTCTGAACAGCAGCAGCAGCAGCAGCAGCAGCAGATAAATAATAGAAAAGATAGAGCAACGAACCCACCGCCGCCGCAGCAGCGCGTGGACGTTGTCGCGGCAAAGCCAGCAGCAGCAGCAGCCACCAGCAGCACCGCCGTCACCGCTACAGCAGCACACCCAGCAGCAGCAACGACGACAGCAGCAGCAGCAGCAGCAGCAGACCGTGAGGGCCAGCATTCTGTCGTCAGAGAAACTCATGCACGTGATGAGGGACTTGTGGCCGCGCAGCTCGCTGATGTACTCGCCGGTTGCAGCGTCCCACACCTGCAGACACACCCCCAAACCCTAAACCCTAAACCCTAAACCCTCGCTACTCCCTAAACCCTCGCTGCGGCCTCCGCCTGCTCGGCTAGAGAACGGGCTTGCTGCAGGGCGCGATTGTGGAGGGTATATCCTAGGGTTTAGTGTTTGCGAGGGTTTGGGGTTTGAGCGTGAAGCGCCGGCCGCAGCGCTTGCAATGCCGGCCCAGCGTTGCTATGTCGAGGGTTTAGGGTTTAGGGTTTAGGGTATGGCACCATGATGTCCCCGTTTTCGTGAGTTGATATTACTGTCTCGTCGAAGGGGCCCCAGTGGACTTGAATACACCTTGCAGCAAAGTCGTCTTGTATCCACAGCCGCTTCGGGGTCTCCCCGTCCACCTGCGCACAAACCCTAAACCCTAAACCCTAAACCCTAAAGCCTAAGCCCTAAACCCTAGGTGTCTGGGCAGGCTGCGCAGTGGCAGTGCGCCAGAGCGTCGGCCGCCCGCAGGCCGCGGCCAACCTTCATAAGGGTTTACAGGCTAAGGAGGCCCAGAACTAGCGAGGGTTTAGGGTTTAGGGTTTAGGGTTTAGGGTTTCACCCTCCAAGCCTTAATGGCCTTCTGGTTGGCCCCGAAGTTGTCGTGGGCGAGGACGAACTTGGTCTGCTGGGTGGGCATGCGGCACCACTCCACAAACCTGCAGCGCAAACCCTAAACCCTTAACC
>NW_013545940.1:0-4675 GCF_000499545.2 Eimeria tenella
GCTGCTGTTGCTGCTGTTGCTGTTGTTGCTGCTGCTGCTTGCGTGCTGCTGCTGCCGCGCGAATATGCCGTGTTTGTGGGGTTTGAAAAGCAAAGAAAAAAATCAAATTAAATAATGCAGCTGTCAGCAGCAGGTGTCTATACACCTCAGCCCAGCCACAAAGACAAACAGCGACGCAGCAGCAACGAATGCAGCAGCAGCAGCAGCACAAACTGCAGTAGCAACAGCAAAAGCAGCAGCAGCAGCAGGCAAAGCACTAGAGAGCCTTGGTAGTCACAAGAGGCCTACGAAAGAGGCCGTGAGCTGCAGAGACATCCAGCAGTGCAGCAACTGCAGCGGCAGCTGCTGCTGCTGCTGCTGCTGAAGGGGGCAAAAGAGACACTGGCAGGGGCCCCGCAACGGTCCTGGCGTGAATACACACAATAGCAGCAGCAGCACATTTGCAACTGCTGCTGCTGGCGCTGCTGCTGCTTGCTGCTGCTGCTGTTTGCTGCTGCTGCTCCTTGCTGCATGCGCTACGCCTAGCTTCGAGTTCACTTTGAAAACAAACAGAAAAGAAACATTTAAATTCCACGGCTGCTGCGTCTCCTCTTGAAGCAGCAGCAGTAGCTGCTGCTGCTGCCGCTTCAAGAATATAGAAGCACCCCCAGCCTGGCTTCTTCGCTTAGCTGCTGCTGCTGCTGCTGCAGCTGCGAATTCACTCCCGTGGAGAGCCGGCTCGATGGTGCTGCTGCAAACCACACGCACGCAAGGCAGGTTTCTTGAGCTGCTACTGCTGCTGCTGCTGCTGCTGCTTCTGCTGCTCTTTCTGCTGCTGCTGCTGTTGCTCTGCTGCTGCTGTTGTTGCTGCTACTGCTGCAAAGGTCTCTGGAAACGCAGCCGCATCAGTTGTGCTGTGTGCTGCTGCTCACGCCAGTTCCCGTCTTCATATAGCAGCAAGTTGCTGCTAGGCTGCCTCTGCTGCTGCTGCTGCTGCTGCTGCTGTTCACTATTCCTTTGCTCCAGCCTTTTCTGCTGCCTCTGCATGCCAGGCACCTGCTGCTGTTGCTGCAGCTGCTGCTGCTGCAGCTGCTCTAGCAGCATCCCTGTAGGCCGGAACGACGCTGAGGCGCGTGGAGGCTGGTGCTGCTGCTGCTGCTGCTGCTTCTGCTGCTGCTGCTGGTGCGCTGCTGCCTCTGTGCGCTGCCACGAGGAGTGGTGCTGCAGTGGCTCAGTCAAGAGGCGTTGGTGGTGCTGCTGCAGCTGCAGCTGCTGCTGCAGCAGCAGCAGCTCTTCCTCCTGCTGCGTGTGCTGCAGCTGCTGCTGCAGGCCAAGTGCAGATACACCTGGAGGGTCCACCAGCCGTCTCTCCACCTCAAGTGCTTCCAACTCATCCAGTTCTTGCAGCAGCTCAACCTGCAGCAGCAGCAGCAGCAACAGCAACAGCAGCAGCAACAGCAGCAGCGATATGAGCACGGGCAGCAGCGACAGTGGCAGGGGTGCAGCAGAAACAGCAGCAGCACAAAGATTGTGCGTCAGCCACGAAAGCAGGAAGTCGCCTCAATCCGCCCTAAACCCTAAACCCTAAACCCTAAACCCTAAACCCTGGCAAGTGAATGCGTGCCTCTTGCTCGGCTGGCGTGGCGGTTTGCTGCAGCGCCTCCACAAATTCTTGCTGCACTTCCTGCTGCTCCGTCATGTCGTCTAGGAGCCTTTCAACGGTGCTGCTGTTGCTGCAGCAGCAGCCACAGTCGAAGCAGCAGCAGCAGCAGCAGCAAGAGCAGGCGCACACTTCACGTGAGAAAAACGCATAGCTAAGGTGTGTGGCATCAGAGATACCAACTGCACCACAGCAGCAGCAGCAGCAGCAGCAGCAGCAGCGGCAGCAGCAGTCCCAAGAGCGGCAGCAAAACCCTTGCACAAGCAAATGCAGCAGCAGCAGCAGCCGGACGCGCGGCAACGCCGAGCTGCTGCTGCTGCAGCACCAAAAGCGGTAGCATCCAGCGCCCGCAGCAGCAGCAGCAGCACTGGCAGCAGCAGCAGCAGCAAGAGCCTCACAGTTGTTTGCTGATTTCCTTCTGGGCGTTTGCTGCTGCTGCCATGGCGGAGACTGCCAGCCGCTGCGTCTGTGCTGCTTCCAGCTGCAGCAGCTGCTTCTCCAAAGCCAAACGAGCAGCAGCAAGTTGCTGCTGCTGCTGCAGCAGCAAACGCCGCCGCTGCAGCGCCAGCAAAGCCCCGCTGCGGTCCGAAGCAGCTACGCACGCCCGCGCCGCCTCGCTTTGCGCCTTAGACACAAACCCCAAACCCTAAACCCTAAACCCTAAACCCTAAACCCTAAACTCCAAGCCTCCAGCCCTAAACAGGCCACTCGCCTCCCTCACAGGAAGCTACTTCTAGACCCTAACGAGAAGTCCTAAACCCCAAACCCTAAACCCTAAACCCTAAACCCTAAACCCTAGGCCCTAGTTTGCAACGGCTTTGCCACCTTGTGGAGGCCTTTCTTGGAGACGGTAAGTGAGCTGTATTTAGCGTTTACGATTTAGGGTTCAGGGTTTGGGGTTTAGGGTTTAGGGTTTACCTGCGCCCTGCGAAGTATGTGGGCATGGCGTTTGTCGAGTGTATTGATGGCTTCCCTGCTGCCGGCGATGGCGTCATGGAAGCTGCTGCTGCTGTTGCTGCTGCTGCTGCTGCTGCTGAAGTTGCTGCTGTTGACATTCTCAGAGCCAGCAGCAGACTCCCGGCGCCGCAGCATGCTGAGGGCGCGAAGCATTGCAGCTGGCTCCCTGCTGCTTTTCCTGCTGCTTCGCTGCTGCTGCTTCTGCAGTTGCTGCTGCTGCTGTTGCTGCTGCAGCGAGTGCTGGCGCTCTCTGTTGCTGCTGCTGCAGCTGCCGCTGCTACTGGCTGTCTGCTGCTCCTGGGAGAGAGAAGGGCCCCCAAGCTGCTTCCCCTACGCTGTGGGTCCCTTGCAAGCTGCAACAGCAGCAGCTGTACTGGAAAGCCGGCCGCAACTGCTGCTGCTGCTGCTGCTGCGGTTGGATCTGCTGCTGGATCTCCTGCGGTTGCTGCTACTAACTAGGCTGTACGCTACGTCGGTTAAAGCGAAAAGACAAAAGTGTGCTGCTGTTGGTTCTGCTGCTGCTGCTTCTGCTACTGCTGCTGCTGCCGCTGCAGGTACTTTTTTGCTGCTGCCGATGCGGGTGGTGTGTCTTTTGCTGCAACTGCAGCAGCAGCAGCAACAGCAGCCGTTGGGTCGAAAGAGGCACCAAATGCTGCAGCTGAGCTTGAAATATATTAAACTAAAATAAAATATTAAATTTGCTTTAACTGCAAAGTTCAGCTTTGCTGCAGCGCCCTGCTGCAGCAGCAGCAGCGGGGGGGTTGGTGTTTGTCTGTGTCTGCGTGGCGGGAGCCCCCAGCCATCTTTCTAAGCAAATTAAATAATTTATTTTAGAATAAATAATTAATTTTTATTCATTAAGTGCCACTTAATGCTGTAGTTGCCTGCGCATTGCGCATTAAGCCTCAACTGCAGCATGCTGCTGCTGCTGCTACTGCTGCTGCTGCTACTGCTGCTGCTGCCGCTAGGCCACGAAGCTAAGAAAGGCTGTTGGGCCCCACAAATTCAATTCCAGGCCACCTTGGGACTGCAGCTGCTGCAGCAAAGGGGCCGCGCCGCTGCAGCAAATAGAGAAGCACCAGACACTCATGGAAACTGCTGCTGCAGCAGCAAACATGCTACTAGCTAGCGACAGCTTGCTGCAGTTCGCAGCAGCTAGCTGCGGCCAGCTGCAGCTAGCTGCAGCCAGTGGCAACAAATGGCCGCTTGCTGCAGCAAGCTGCGTAGCTAATCAGCTAGCTGCCAGCTGCAGCAGCTAGCTGCAACAACTAGCTGCGGTTCACCTGAACTAGCCGCAGCTAGCTACAGCCGACGGCAGCTAGCTGCAGCTAGCTGCAGCTAGTTGAAGCAAGCTGCAGATAACGGCAGCTAGCTGCCGCCACAGCCCGAAATAGCCGCGACTAGCAGCAGCTAATAACAGCTAGCCGCAGCTACAGCCGCAACGCACTGCAGCTAGCTGCAACTACGCGCATGTAGCTGCTGCTGCTGCTGCTGCTGCCACAGGAGCTGCCACCTGCTGCAGTGGCAGCTTCACTTCGCAGTTTCCTTCAATTTGAATCAAATAAACGGAAACTCATCGAGTCGGCAGCAGCAGCATTGCGTGAGGTGTACAGGCACTTATTCAGGTGTACAGGCAGCTCTCCAGGTGTACAGACAACAGCAAAATAGTCTTAAAACTCCTTTATATGCGCATGCAAGCAGCATCCGGGGTGTATGTACACCTCAGGGCGTCACAGATGAGCCCTTTAAAAACAAAAAAAACTTGTTTGACACTTTCTTGTAGTTCAGGTGTATCTTCAGCTTCAGGTGTATGCACAGCTTCTGGTGTATGTGCAGCTTCAGGTGTATCTGCACAACTTCAGGTGTGTCTGCAATTTCAGGTGTATGCACAACTTCAGGTGTATCTGCAGCTTCAGATGTACGTACAGCTGCGCCTAGAGGGGCAGCCCGTAGGCCACCAAAGCGTCTCCTGTGCAGCGCCGAAGGCGCGAGGCCCCTCTGGCTTCAGTGAGGGCCCTAAGAAGTGACAGCCCCTTGCTGCTGCTGCTGCTGCTGCTGCTGCTGCGGCAGGGGGCCTGC
>NW_013545941.1:0-4607 GCF_000499545.2 Eimeria tenella
TCGTGGAACACGGGGGTATCCAGCTCGTATTCGCGATTCGCAGCGTATTGACTGTTTTGCTTGGAGTAATGCAATTTTGGTGGCTGCCTCAGCTGGTGTGAAGAGATGCCTGCGAACAATGAGGGTTGCAAACACATGAAGCCTTGCACTATTCTTGACTATATCAGGGCTTATAGAAGTCTTGGCCACGCTGTTGTCTTGCGTGTGGCTCACCAGACAGAGCCGTTTCATGGTTGCTCTTAGCCGCGCACCTCCTGCGGACCATCGAAGAAGGCCTGTCCGACGTGCCGAAGTTCACATTCGCACGGAAACAAATCCGCAACATTGCATATCAGAGGACTAAATATCTGCTACTGCAAGGGGAACGAGAGAACTTGGTAGCCAGTAGACATTGCATACGCTGTACAACGTCACACAGGAACCCCTGAGCAGGACATACTTTCTAGCAACCCATCAGGACTTCGATGTGTCGAGCGTCGATAATGGCTAGCACCGACAATGCGTGAGCGAATTTCACTGGCGTCGAAATGAGGGTTGAGTCGACCCATGGCTTTGCTCCGAAAAAAGGAAGCACGCTTTCAACACGAATCTGCGAAAATGACGCTTGGCACTGATTAGAAGCTTCGCAGGTGAGAGAAACGCTTTAACGGCTAAATCCGTGCCGCGGGAAAGATTTTTTTGTAATTGTAAGGCCATCGCCACTGCACATTACTCTTAGTGTCAACGAAGAAACAACGCCTGCCTGGTAAGCTCTTTCCACCCACCTACTTACTTCGCCTGCCTGTTTTTTCTCCGCGTCCGCTAAGGGACTGATCTCTCCTGCGCGGTACTAAAGGGCCTCACTGTGCGCCACTTGATCTGCTTGCGATAGGCAATTCCACTTTTCACACGTTTCGCCTCACAAACAAAACGTACCAGCTGCCGAGTGCCGAACGTTCCTGGCTTTTCCCAGTATTGTGCACAAAATCCAAAAGGGCGCCAAGACTATGGTGCAAATGTTTTCTTCCTCAAAGCCCACAGATCCTGCAAAAGTGGAACGAAGATGTGTGAGCCCTAATTTCTAGTGCCTCAATGAAGCGCTCTTTGCTCTTGATTCAGGCTAGGATATCTAACATGCTATTCTCAATGCTGGTGCCGCATCTTCACCATCGCATCAGCGGCAAAAAAGAACCGTCCACAGAAGTCATTTTCTGAAAGAAACTTTCCATGGGCCATCAATGCCCTGACACGTCATGAACAGTATTTGCAGGGGTTTGTGGAGCGTGTGTGTGTGTGTTTCGATGGTTTTGCCGTGAAACTAAGGTTCAGTGCCACGCACAATCTGTGAAACAGCTCAAATATTCGTGGAACACGGGGGTATCCAGCTCGTATTCGCGATTCGCAGCGTATTGACTGTTTTTCTTGGAGTAATGCAATTTTGGTGGCTGCCTCAGCTGGTGTGAAGAGATGCCTGCGAACAATGAGGGTTGCAAACACATGAAGCCTTGCACTATTCTTGACTATATCAGGGCTTATAGAAGTCTTGGCCACGCTGCTTGTCTTGCGTGTGGCTCACCAGACAGAGCCGTTTCATGGTTGCTCTTAGCCGCGCACCTCCTGCGGACCATCGAAGAAAGCCTGCCCGACATGCCGAAGTTCACATTCGCACGGAAAACAAATCCGCGCCAACCCGCAACATTGCATATCAGAGGACTAAATATCTGCTACTGCCAGAGGAACGAGAAGACTTTGTAGCCAGCAATGGACGTGCTGCACGTCACACAGGCACCCCTGAATAGGACATACATCCTATCAAGCCAGCAGGAATCGATGTGTCGAGCGTTGACAGTGTCTAGCACCGACAATGCGTGAGCGAATCTCAATTTCACTGGCGTCAAAATGAAGGTTGAGTCGACCCATGGCTTTGCTCCGAAAAAAGGAAGCACGCTTTCAACACGAATCTGCGAAGATGGCGCTTGGCATTGATTAGAAGCTTCGCAGGTGAGAGAAACGCTTTAACGGCTAAATCCGTGCCGCGGGAAAGATTTTTTTGTAATTGTAAGGCCATCGCCACTGCACAGTACTCTTAGTGTCAACGAAGAAACAACGCCTGCCTGATAAGCTCTTTCCACCCACCTACTTACTTCGCCTGCTTTCTCCGCGTCCGCTAAGGGACTGATCTCTCCTGCGCGGTACTAAAGGGCCTCACTGTGCGCCACTTGATCTGCTTGCGATAGGCAATTCCACTTTTCACACGTTTCGCCTCACAAACAAAACGTACCAGCTGCCGAGTGCCGAACGTTCCTGGCTTTTCCCAGTATTGTGCACAAAATCCAAAAGGGCGCCAAGACTATGGTGCAAATGTTTTCTTCCTCAAGGCCCACAGATCCTGCAAAAGTGGAACGAAGACGTGTGAGCCCTAATTTCTAGTGCCTCAATGAAGCGCTCTTTGCTCTTGATTCAGGCTAGGATATCTAACATGCTATTCTCAGTGCTGATGCCGCAACTTCACCATCGCCTCAGCGGCAAAAAAGAACCGTCCACAGAAGTCATTTTCTGAAAGAAACTTTCCATGGGCCATCAATGCCCTGACACGTCATGAACAGTATTTGCAGGGGTTTGTGGACATGCAGGGAATGTTGTTTCGATGGTTTTGCCGTGAAACTAAGTGTGAATACCACAGACAATTTGTAGTAAAGAACAAATATTCATGTAACACAGGTAGGCATTCAGGTCGCATTCTCGCTTCGCTGCGTATTGACTGTTTTGCTTGGAGTCAGCCTTTAATGCAGTTTTGGTGGCTGCTTCAGCTGGTGGAATACGATGCCTTCCAACGAATTCGAACCTTGAGGACTTGCATTATTTTGCTGAATTTTGTGGTTGTGATTTTCAATTTGGATACGTTGGATACGCATGCCAAAACACTTCCATGCCTGCAAAGTCTCAGACCGTTTCTCAGCGCTGGCAAACTGCTTAGCAACAGATAGGTATCATCGAGGAAACCTCTATCAGCGTGTGAAATGCATATTCACGTAACGTAGGGTAGAAAGGAGTATCGTAAGTGGCAAAGGCTTCACATGTTGTGTCTTGAGTCAAAGCACTTTTCGCCTGAAACGCACGTCCTTGATATGGAAAAGTGCTTGGCGCATGTTATTCTGGTTTTTAGCTGCTGCTCCAAAAGCGCGATGTACTGCAGAAATTCTTTGAAAGGCACAGCCCCTGAACTACATCTTTTCAGAGACAGTATTGTGCTTTATTTGGCGCGAACAAAATCCACCAGAGAGCTTTTGATGACAGAGCAAACCAGTTGCGAAGTCAGGGCATAGTGAAGCTAGCTGCGCTTAGAAAGCCATTTAGACTTCAGCTCCGCATGATATAAGATAGCCGGAAACGGTGATTGTACTCGCGAGGAGAATGAAGATTGTGACTATCTTTGAATGGCCTAGGTCCTTGATGAACGCACCTCCTGAACACTAATACAGCTCGCGAGGGCTGCAGAAGATTGCGCTGCGGCTATAATGTTATGAAAAGAAGAAGTGCACCTGGGTTGCTTCACTACTTGATTGCACGATGCCTCGGCAAAAGCCAGCACCTTTACCGAAATCCTGCACTGAACGACTGCTCTTTGAAATCCAGCACACAGTGTGCAAGTGTTGCCCTGTTCCTTTGCACATCTTGCAAAAGTGCGAGGAAGCTTCCACGTTAACAGAGTCTGCACTCCCGTACCCGGCACTGACGGCTTCGGGCTGTACCGAAGAGTGTGTAGAGGTAAAACTGAACGGCTGCAGATCGACGTAAGCAATGCTCTGTCGTAAACGACTTGCTGGGGCATTACACCTCTGAGGCGTAGAGCGGCACTTTGCAAATCTAGATCGCGTTCAGCACCGTTGCAGACTATGACAGCCAGGTAGAATGTGTTACGTCTTTGAGCCATTTGGCCTGTTTGCAAAAGACAAACAACTTACTTCCTGTAATCACAACCCGTGCGGTTGGCTCTGTAATATCTAAAACTCACGCCTTGCAGTTTTCTTTGTTGGTAGAGCAGAAACATTGTTGCCGACTCTTTACTTTTACGGGCCCCCATGTTCCACGTGCATCGATCTCCTGGCAACCACAGTGACTTTCCGTTCGGCGCTTCACCGATATTCACTCACGCCCTGGAGTTTATACAACGCTGCTCAGGGCTCAGTCGTACCAATACATTAAAACTATTTGAAACGTTCTTGCCTCTGAGCTTGGCAAGTCTCCGCAGCTGCACGGCTGCTCCGCGCCTCGCACGTTCAAGCATGGTGTGTCATTGCTTGACAGAAACAGTGCCATTTCTTGCGTGGCACTTTGTAGGCATGCACAACAGCTCCCATGATGAAGATTATTGCCCATTCAGACGAAAATAATATCTGTTTATGATTTGTGCACTTTGTAGTTAGGCCTGATTAATGCGCATTGACATATACAGAAGATAGTTTCCAAGCAACCAACATCCACTTGAGGCCGCGAAGGACACCCAGCTGTTCAGTAAGGATGTAATAATAAACTTCCTTGGGAAGTGTTGCGTAAGACTCTAAGCCTATTACCGTAGTTGTTCCCCTGCTAACGGTAGCTGCTTTAGCTTTTTCGCCTTCAAAAAG
>NW_013545942.1:0-5032 GCF_000499545.2 Eimeria tenella
CAGCAAATTATGAAATTGTTTACGCAGCTGATGCTGCAATCGCTGCTGCGGACGCAAACCCGCAGTTTGCGGCTCCTGGCCGAAAGAAACGACCTCTCGTAAACCCTAAACCCTAAACGCTAAACCCTAAACCCTAAACCCTAAGGGTTCGTTCAGGAGCCCTGGTAGTCTGCAGGGCGCGCCTTCGGCTCTGGCGAAGTCTGCAGCGACGAGAAGGAGAGCCTCGGGGCTAAACCCTTAACCCTAAAACTCAAACTCTAAACCCTAAACCCCAAACCCTAAACCCTAAACCCTAAACCCTAAACCCTGGCTTTGAGCGGAGCGGCCCCTGCGCAGCCTGTCGCTCAAAACCCCTGCGGGTCTGTGTGCCGGAAGGTGCGGGTCTGCCTCGCTGCAAACCCCAATTCAGGGTTTAGGGTTTAGGGTTTAGGGTTTAGGGTTTGGGGCTGCTGCAGGCGGCTGCGGGAGGAGAACTTGCTGCCGCTGGCCGGCATGCTGCAGCAGCAGTACATTCAGCAGTTTTACAAAATGACAAAACAAATAATTAATTATGTTTCTTCTTTGAAAGAAAGACAGTTCTTCAACCTCGAAGAACTCCTCGTCACCTACGGCAAAATCGCGTAAGCTGCTGCTGCTGCTGCTGCAGTGGATGGTGCTGCTGCTGCTGCTGCTGCAGTGGATGGTGCTGCTGCTGCTCCTGCTGCTGCTGCTGTAGTGGATGATGGTGCTGCTGCTGCTGCTGCTGTAGTGGATGATGGTGCTGCTGCTGCTGCTGCAGTGTATGATGGTGCTGCTGCTGCTGCTGCTGCTGCAGTGGATGATGGTGCTCCTGCTGCTGCTGCAGCGGCTGATGCTGCTGCTGCTGCTGCTGCGTTTATATGTCTTTGACTTAAGTGTTTATTTATTTGTTTATTTATTTATACTTATTATATAATTATTATTTTAACATTGCTCTCCTATTATTATTAATTTGTAATATTATTGCATTATTATTATTTCATTATTATTATTTCACTATTATTTTTTTTTTATTATTATTCTGTAATTGTTATTTTATTATTTTTAATTTCTCCTTTTATTGAAAGTGTTTGTCTCGAGATTCTTTTTGAATTAAGTGGCTCGTTTGTTTCTGGATTCCTTTTCCATTTTTGATTTTCTCTTCTTTTCTGTTTCTCCTGCTGCTGCTGCTTTTGCTGCTGCGGCTGCTGCTTTTGCTGCTGCTGCTGCTGCGTTTGCTGCTTCTGCTACTGCTTTTTGTGCTGCTGCTGCTGCGCTGCGCTATACTTCGATTTTTCGTTTTTTTGTCGATTTTGTTTTGAATTTTGAATTCAAATTTGGATTTTATTTGAATTAATTCTTTTTAATTTCGCATTTTAATTCACTTTTGGGTCCAAGCGGATTTAAATTCCGCAAAATGGTTCTTGCGTTTTTGCGCTGCATACACTTGGGGTGTACGTACACCCCAGCTCGGCGGCACTGCAGCGGGCGCTGGGCTTTTGCGTTTTTGTTCGTTTTTCTTCATTTTTGAGTCTTTTTTCTTGTTTTAAATTATTTTTGGAGTTAAATGTGAAAACTAAATGAAAAATGGGATCAGAAAAAGGTATTTGGGGGTCGATTGGGGCGCATTTGGCTGCGTGTGGGCGCCAGCGACGAGCTGCGGCTGCTGCAGCGGTTCTCGCTGGCAGACACTTTCGAAGAACTCGCGAGCTGTATATACACCGAAATCCAACTCCAGGGAATGGAAAAAGGAAATAAATGGAGAGAGTTGCTGCTGCAGCAAACTGAGGAGAAGCTGCAGCAAAAAGAAGCAGCTTTAGAACTTGTTCGAAGCAAAATCCAAAACAAAAATATTCCCAAACTCGCTCCCCACGAAGTCGCACAGCTCTGTGTCACTCGGCAGCAAAAAGGCAAATCTTCTCCCGCTCTTTTGCTGCTGCTGCTGCTGGCTCCTTTTGCTGCTGCTGCTGCTGCTGCTGGCTCCTTTTGCTGCTGCTGCTGCTGTCTGCCTTCTTTCGCTGCCGTTTTCAGTGGAACCAAAAGCAAAACAAGCAAACAACCAAATAAAAGACAACAAACAAATAAATAAACAAAACTATAATTAATTAATTAATTAATTAATTAATTAATTAATAATTGTTTTTCTGTTTTGAATTCAGGTGTACAGACAGAAGACGCGCTGTCTCTACGGGAAGGGGCCCTGGGCCCTTTAATTGTCTCGAGAGCCACAAACCAAAAAGCCCCTCCTCTTCATCCTGTTTGCGCCCTCGCCAAAGTCCAAACCCTAAACCCTAAACCCTAAACCCTAAACCCTAGATCCTGCGGATTCGGCGATGCGCGCCGCAAGCGCGAAAAAACAGCTTTCTAATGAGCTCACAAACCCTGCTGCTGCTGCTGCTGCTAAAGCGCCAAAGCAGCAGCAGCAGAAGAAACAGCAACAGCAGCAGCAACAGCAGCAGCAGCAGCAACAGCAGCAGCAGCAGCAGCAGCAGCAGCAGCAATTGTGTTCTTTCTTCTCAGATGAATTGGCGCACCTGCAACCCCTACGATATGCACACAAGCATTAGAAAGCTCCTCAAAAATACGCCAAGGTCTCTAAACCCTAAACCCTAAACCCTACACCCTAAACCCTAAACCCTCCGTCTGTGTGCTGCTATTGGTTTTGCTCTCTTCTCGGCTTTCTTCTCTATTCTTCTTCAAATAAATATATAGACAAAACAAAAATAAATTAAACTGAGAAAATGAACAATAAATAAGTAGAATAAATAAATAAATGGAATAAATAAATAAATAGATTAGATAAACAAATAAATAAAAGTTTTATTCAAAAAAAGAGTTTTGTTTCGTCTTGTCTCTCTGCTTATAACCAAATGTATTACTTATGGTATCTCTATCAGCAGCAGCAGCAGCAGACGCAGCAGCAGCAGCAGCAGCAGCAGCAGCAAGGCATTCACATAAATGTACGCTTGTGTGTATCTTGCCGTTTTTGCTGCTGTTGCTGCTGCTTCTTGTGCTGCTGCTCTTTCTGCCCCGCTGCCACCGCCACCGCTGCCGCTCCCGCTGCTGCTGCTGCTGCTGCTGCTGCTGCTGCTGCTGCTGCTGCTGCTGCTGCTGCAGGCTGAAGCGGGCTTTGACGGAGGTGTTTGCGTACTATTCCAAAGCCCCTTTAGCAGCAGTTAAAGCTCGACTTAATTCTTTAGAAGATTTGCCAATGGGACTAACTGTTGTAGCATTTAAAAGGTTTTGCTTCGACTTGAAGCTGCAGCAGCAGCTGCTCAGCGACGAGGCCCAGGTGCAGCAAACCCTAAACCCTAAACCCTAAACCCTAAACCCTAAGGTGTGCCAATGGGACTAACTGTTGTAGCATTTAAAAGGTTTTGCTTCGACTTGAAGCTGCAGCAGCAGCTGCTCAGCGACGAGGCCCAGGTGCAGCAAACCCTAAACCCTAAACCCTAAACCCTAAACCCTAAGGTGTGCCAATGGGACTAACTGTTGTTGCATTCAAAAGGTTTTGCTTCGACTTGAAGCTGCAGCAGCAGCTGCTCAGCGACGAGGCCCAGGTGCAGCAAACCCTAAACCCTAAACCCTAAACCCCAAACCCTAGGCATCAGGAAGGGGCTTTTGTGGGGCTGCTGGCCTCTCCTTGGCTTTCGCTCTTTTCGTGTTTTTCTTTTTCATTTATTTTTTGTTTATTTTTTTCAATTATTTCTAATTTTAAAAGAATGTTTTCAAGATTTTATTTCTTTTTGTGTTTGTTTTCGAGTCTGCGTCTCCCTTTGGCTCCTTTTACCCCTTTTTAGGGTTTAGGGTTTACTCGCCCGTTTTTGTAGATCAGGGTTTAGGGTTTACGCAGCTTTGAGGCATCTGCGGCTTTTGTCCATTGTGGTTTCGGTTGCCGAGGGTTTAGGGCTTAGGGTTTAGGGTTCAGGGTTTAGGGTGTTTGGGGTTTGTGTGCCGCGGGATTCGAGGCCCGTAGGGTCTGAGTTTGGGGTTTCGGGTTTAGGGTTTAGGGTTTAGGGTTTAGGGTTTAGGGTTTGTGTGTTTAGTTGGTGCATTTCTTCGAGAAGTTCAGCGTGGAGCCCGACGAGGGTTTAGTGCGGCCCGAGGGTTTTATGAGAGTTTTGCCGCTTTTTTTGTGGCTGCCAGCAGTTAGGGAATTGGCGTACTTGAACATGCTGCATCTGGTGAGGGTTTAGGGTTTAGGGTTTAGGGTTTAGGGTTTAGGGTTTGGGCTCAGAAAGGAGGGAAGGGTATCCCAGTTGTGGTGATATAATTAACAAATAAAGTAAAATAAGTCAAACTAAATCAAAATAAATTAAATTCAATTGAAATAAAATAAAATTAAGTTAAAATTAAATTCAATTCAACTAAATTTAAATTAAATTAAATTAAATTAAATTAAATTAACAAAATGAAAACAAATAAATGGCGAAGTTGCAAAAACGTGAAAAGGGTTTTAAAAGGACTTTGAAAAATATAGATTTCGAATTTCTTTTCCTGCAGCTAAGTGCCGAAGCCCTGCAGCAGCAGCAGCAGCAGCAGCAGCAGCATCAGCAGGAGGTTCCATCTCTTCGTCTTTTGCATCCCTCTCGCCTATCAGCTTTTCATCATTTTGCAAAAGTCCATTTTATTCCCCTTTATGAATATCTTTGTTGTTCCCAAGACTTCACATCTTATTTGGCCCCTCTGCTAGAGGGGGCCCCCCCCGGGGGCCCCCCCCTGGGGGCCCCCCCGGGGGGCCCCCCGCCCGCGGGGGAGCCCGGGGGGCCCCCAGGGGCCCCCCCGCCAACTGCAGCAGCTGCAGCAGCAGCAGCAGCAGCAGACAAGCAGCAGCAGCTGGTGGAAGTGAATGCGTACGGGCTGCAGCAGCTGCCCGTGGATGTTCTTTCTTTGCTGCAGTTGGAAACTTTGGAACATCTTTTTGTGTTTTATTCTGAACTCAGCATGAGTCCTTTTTTGTCGAAGTTTCGAGAAGCAAAAAGCTGGCCTTTGACGCTCGAAAGCCGCAAAGCAGCAGCAGCAGCAGCAGCAGCAG
>NW_013545943.1:0-4599 GCF_000499545.2 Eimeria tenella
AATGTTCTAAAGGGAGATATGAGTTTGGTTGGCACACGGCCACCAACAGTGGACGAGTATGAACACTATACCCCAGAACAAAAACGTCGTCTGAGTTTTAAACCTGGCATAACAGGCTTATGGCAGGTCAGCGGACGAAGTGAAATCAAAAATTTCGATGAAGTTGTCAAATTAGATGTAGCCTATATAGACGATTGGACAATTTGGAAAGACATTGAAATTTTATTGAAGACAGTTAAAGTAGTATTTATGAGAGATGGAGCGAAGTAGTTTACTTTTGTTTTAGACTACTAGGAGAAAAATGAAGAAGTCAGTTTATATCATTGGTTCAAAGGGGATTCCTGCCAAGTATGGAGGATTTGAAACCTTTGTTGAGAAATTAACAGAATATCAAAAAGATGGGAACATCCAATACTATGTTGCCTGCATACGCGAAAATTCTGCAAAATCAGGATTTACAGCAGATACATTTGAGTACAATGGTGCTATTTGTTACAACATTGATGTGCCTAATATTGGTCCTGCTAGAGCCATTGCTTACGATATTGCAGCGGTCAATAAGGCTATTGAATTGGCTAAGGGAAACAAGGACGAGGCTCCCATTTTTTACATTCTAGCTTGTCGTATCGGACCTTTTATTTCTGGACTTAAGAAAAAAATTCGTTCGATCGGAGGCCGTTTGCTGGTAAATCCAGATGGTCATGAGTGGCTTCGGGCTAAATGGAGCCTGCCAGTTCGGAAGTATTGGAAATTTTCGGAACAGTTGATGGTCAAACATGCAGATTTATTAGTCTGTGATAGCAAAAATATCGAAAAATATGTCCGAGAGGACTATAAACAGTATCAGCCCAAGACGACCTATATCGCTTATGGTACAGATACTACCCCTTCAAGTCTGAAATCAGAAGATGCCAAAGTTCGAAACTGGTATCGTGAAAAGGGAGTAAGCGAAAATGGCTATTATCTAGTGGTGGGACGATTTGTTCCCGAAAACAACTATGAGACCATGATTCGTGAATTTATGAAGTCTAATTCTAAAAAAGACTTTGTTCTCATTACAAATGTGGAACAGAATAAGTTTTACGATCAGTTGCTCAAAGATACAGGCTTCGACAAAGACCCGAGAGTCAAATTTGTTGGGACTGTCTATGACCAAGAATTGCTCAAATACATCCGAGAGAATGCTTTTGCCTATTTTCACGGTCATGAAGTGGGAGGGACCAATCCATCCTTGCTTGAAGCATTGGCATCCACTAGGCTTAATCTATTACTAGATGTAGGTTTTAACCGTGAAGTCGGAGAGAATGGTGCCATCTATTGGAGAAAAGATGAGCTAGCGCGCGTTATTGAAGCAGTGGAGCAATTTGATGAGAACGCCATTTCTGAACTAGATAAAAAATCTAGCCAACGAATTGCAGAAGCTTTTACGTGGGAAGAGATAGTGGTGGATTATGAGGAAGAGTTTGAAGGGGGAAAAAGTGAGTAACAAGCAAATTGCGATTATGATGGCAACTTATAATGGAGCTAAATACATTGGAGAACAGATAGACTCTATTCTTAGGCAAACTTATCAAGATTGGAAATTATTTATCCATGACGATTGTTCAAATGATGCTACTTTTCAAATCCTTCAGCAATACCAAGAAAAATACCCTAAAAAAATTAAGGTTATCACAGATTCCTCTGTTATAGGGGGGAGCTCAGAGAAAAATTTTGCAGCTATTCAAAAATGGGTGACGAATAATCATGATTTTTCTTATTTTATGTTTGCAGATCAAGATGATTTTTGGTTTCCAAATAAGATTGAGCGCTCACTTTATAAAATGAAAGAATCAGAAAAGGATGATTTACCTATTTTAGTTCATACTGATTTAGAAGTTGTTGATGATAATTTAAATATAATTAACGATTCTTTCTTCGAATATCGTGCCTTAGATGTAGATGTGACAGAATTGAATCGTATACTTATACAAAATAACATTACGGGTTGTACAATGTTATGGAATAGAAGTTTAAACAATCTGTTAGATTTGAATAGTAATGCAGTAGCTATGCATGATTGGTGGATAAGTTTAGTTGCTGCTAGCTTTGGGAAAATTGTTTGCCTTAAAGAACCAACAATTAAATATCGTCAACACGGTGGGAATGTTGTGGGGGCGACACAAGTCAATACTTTAGGTTTTATTATCAAGAGGTTGTTAGGAAATTCTCATGTCAAGGAAACTTTGAAGCTATCATTTGAACAAGCAGAATCATTTTTAAAAGTTTATCAGAATTCTCTAAGTAATGAGGAGACAGATATTATTCGTGAATTTATCAGCATTCCACATAAGCATAAATTGGCGAGAATAAGCACTGTTATAAAAGGAGGCTATCTAAAGCAAAGTGTGGTGCAAGTAATCGGTGAGTTAATGTTTATTTAGATTTTTGGAGAAAAAATGAAAATTAATTTTATCCTTCCATTTAAGAGAATGACAGGTGGAATAAGAGTTATCTATACCTATGCAAATTACCTTATTGATCAAGGACATGATGTGGTTTGTTATGTTCCTATGATTAGTTATAGAGGTAGAAACCAGACAATTTTTTATCGGATAAAAGCTTCTTTGGGGAATACTCTAAAAAACGATAATTGGTTTGATAAGAAGTTTGATTTAAAACGGATACCAGTGGTATCAGAAAAATATATACGTGATGCAGATGTAGTAATTGCGACAGCTTGGCAAACAGCCTATGATGTCGCAAATTTCTCATCAAGCAAAGGTCACAAATTTTATTTTATTCAAGATTATGAAATCTTCAATGGAGGAAAGGAAGAGGTGGAGGCATCGTATCGCTTGCCACTTACATTAATTACTGTTACGAGGAGTTTAAAAAAAGCTATTCAAAAGTTTACAGATAAAACTATTTATGTTGTATATAATGGTCTTTCTGACAACGAGTATCTTCATACAGAAAAAATTAGTCATAAGGACCTCACTTTGATGATGATGTATCATGAAAGTGAGCATAAGAAAAGTCAAGAGGGGTTACAAATTATCGCAAAATTAAAGAAGCGATATCCTGATATGAAGATTAATATATTTGGACGCCGTATTCCAGAAAAGTTACCTGATACCTATAATGTGTTGATTAATCCTGAAAGAGAAAAAATTTTAAAGATGTATCAGGAATCGGATGTCTATCTTTTTACAAGTGAAATTGAAGCATGGGGACTACCTATTGTAGAAGCCATGGCAAATAAATGTGCAGTTGTTGGTAGAAGTCGAGGAGCTTTGTTGGAACTCTCAAATGGTCAGAATACTATAGTTGTAGAAGAGTTATCAGAAATATATAATAAGGTAGTACATTTACAAGAGGATCGATTATTGTTGGCACAAGTTCAAAATGAAGGGTATAAAACTGTTATACCACTAAATTGGAGTAACTCTTGTTTAGAATTTGAGAAGATTATATCAGGGGTATATATTGAAAACGGTAAATAGTATAACAAATTATATTTTATTATTAGTATGGATAGTTATAATGCTCTCTCTATATACAGGAAATGGTGTTACTCCTGTTATTGTTATTTTATTTTTTTTGTCGGCATTGTATTCTTTATATCGAAAAAGCAAATTAAGTATAAATTTAAATTTTTTGTTTATATATATTTTTTTAGCCTACTATTTGTTATTAACAGTTATATTCACACAAGATTTATTGGTGATGACTTCTAAATTTATATTATTTCCAATATTTGTTTATTATATAATACCTAAAAATATAAATGGCGTTATAAGAATACTATCTATTTTTAAATCTTTCATTGGTTTTACTGCTATTTTTGGATTATATGAATATATGCAATATTTCAATCTTATGGTGAATTTTGTAAAAATAGATGCAGTTAAATGGATACAAACGATGAATTTGAATAGTGTGTATTATCCCAGTTCAATATTTCTCCACTACACCTATTTTGCATATGTTTTGTTACTAGCTTTTATTTTGGTAATTGTTATCCCATATAAGAACCGAGTGTTAAATTTAGTTTATAAAACACTTATTGCAATTTCAATTTTTTTGCCCCAATCTCGTATAGTTTGGATAGCTTTTGGGGTAATTTTAATTCTTTCGTTTATACTAAATAGACAGGGGATATTAACCTATAGAAAGTTGAGTGTTATAGTACTTATTTTAATTATAGTAGTCTCTCTCTGCCTATATTTTGATGTGTTTGCGTTTATTTCTAATTATATAAGTTTAAGATTTTCTTCACTTTATCGTTATGGACTGGCTGATGGTTCTCTAGGTCAACGTATTGGAACTCTTAGAAATTGGGAAAATTATTTAGACTCTGATACTATAAAGGCTATTATTGGGCCAGGATTTGGTGGTGTCAATAGTTACTTGAGTACTTATTCATTTTTTAATGGCTATACTACAGCTGATTCAACAGTGACAAGTTTCCTTATTGATACTGGGGTTATTGGCTTATTTATCTTTTTATTATCTATGTTTCAGATATTAGTAATAGTGGTAAAAGGAAAAGGAATTTTTAGAGAATTAGCGTTATATACTATTGTAGCTTCTTCTATAGTTAGTTTAACAATTGAT
>NW_013545944.1:0-5175 GCF_000499545.2 Eimeria tenella
CCAAAAGGTATCGCTAGCCAGCTAGCTAGCTGCTTCTCAGGCAGCTAGCTAGCCGCTAGCTGGCTGCTGCGTAGGCAAATAGCTAGCTAGACGAACTGGCTAGCCAGCTAGCTAGTCCTTGCCGTATAGCTAGTGTGGCTAGCTGGCAGAAGTAGGAGAGGCTAGCTCGCTATTTGGCTACCTGGCGGCATTTGAGTGGCTAGCTGGCTAGCTGGAGGCCTCTGCGCGGCTAGCTGGCTAGCTGGCTAGCTAGCTAGCTACGGGCCTTTGGGTTAGCTAGCTGGCTAGCTAGCCACGCATGCAGCTGAGGGTAGCAGCAAAGCCCCAACAAGCAAGACACAGGGCCTTTGGGGGTCCCCCTGGGGGGACCCCTTCTGGGGGCCCCGCTCCCTTTCTGGGGGGCCCCCTTTATTCCTGTGGGGCCCCACACTCTTCCGAACCTCTGGGGGCCCCCCTTTCCTTGGGGGCCCCTCTTGCCCTTCTGTAGGGGCCCCTCTTCTACTGGGGGCCCCCTTCTAGAAAGAAGTGGGGGCCCCTTT
Organism: Eimeria tenella; assembly: GCF_000499545.2. Taxonomy (NCBI): domain Eukaryota; phylum Apicomplexa; class Conoidasida; order Eucoccidiorida; family Eimeriidae; genus Eimeria; species Eimeria tenella. The sequence goes on from NW_013545944.1 coordinate 540, forward strand.
GGGGGGCCCCCTTCTCTTTCTGTGGGGCCCCCTTGGGGGGCCCCCTTCTCTTTCCGCGGGGGCCCCCCTGTTCTGGGGGCCCCCCTTTTATGCTTTTTGCTGCTGGTTCTCCTTTAGCTTTCTTCTGCTGCTACCAGCAGCAGCAAATGTCTTTGCTGCTGCGAGCTGAGGTGTACAGACACCTCAAGCTGCTCCCCAGGAGCTACGAGCGCCGCTAAACCCTAAACCCTAAACCCTAACCTCTAAACCCTAAACCCTAACCCTAACCCTAAACACTACTTCTAAACCCTAATCCCTGAAGCTCAAACGTTCGGCACACTGATGCCGAACTCGCGGTGTTGCTTCAACCCTAAACTCCAAACCCTAAACCCTAAACTCCAAACCTAAACCCTAAACCCTAAACCCTAAACCCTGTTGGGGGTTTGCTATCTACTGGCTCGAAGTCTCCATTTCTTTCAAACTGCTCTTTTGCTTTTCTTGTTTTTCATTTGCTGCTTCAGCAGATACAACAAACCCTTACACTCTCCTTGAGTTGCCCCAAATGCGAAAACCAACTAAACCGCAGGACACTGCTGCTGCTGCTGCTGCTGCTGCTGTGTCCCCTGCAGCAGCAGCAGCAGCTGCTGCTGCCGCCGCTGGATTTGACATCACGGTGGCCCTACAGCGTCTGTACACGCAGCAGTAGCAGCAGCAGCCACCACTAAAAAAGCTGCTACTGCTGGAACAAATCAAGCTGCTGCTGCAGCAAAGCTTGCTCGTGCTGCAGCAAACAACGCTGCAGCGGCAGCAAGCCTTGCTGCTGCTGCAGCAAACAGCGCTGCAGTAGCAGCAAACCTTGCTTCTGCTGCAGCTCAGCAGCGTACTCGCTTGCTGCAGCAGTGACTCGTGCTGCAGCAGCACCAGGAAGAGCTGTGCTGCTGCCTCTACAACTGCAGCGAATCCTGCTGCTGCTGCAGCGACTCATGCTGTAGTGAGGCACTCTAAAACGGCAGCAAGACGCACTAGTGCTGCTGCTGCAACGGATCTTGCTGCTGCTGCAAGGGATCGTGCTGCTGTTGGAACGGATCTTGCTGCTGCTGCAGCGATTCTTGCGGATGCTGCAGCAAATCGTGCTGCTGCAGCGCCGGCGAATCATGCTGCTGCAGCAGTGACTCACGTTGTCGCTGCAGCGAATCGCGTGGTGGTGCTGCTTCTGCTGCTGCAGCAAATCATTCTGCTGCTGAAGCAAATCATACTGTTGCTGCTGACGCTAGCCCAGTTGCTGCTGCAGCTGACGCGGAGAGGCCGGAGCGGGACTAGAAGCAGAAGTGCGTGCAGCAGCAGCAGCAGCTGCTGCTCGTGCCGTTGCTGCTGCTGCGTACTACAGCATTGCCTTGAGGATTGAAAAATCGAACTTGGGTCTATCGGGTTTTTGCTGCTGCTGCTGCGGCTGCTGCTGCTGCGGCTGGGGGTCGCCCGCGCTGCTGCTGCTGCTGCTGCTGCTGCTGTGTCTGGGCACCAAAAAAGGCTCCTCCGGGTCTCCCTCTTCTGCCCACCAGCCCTCTTTGTCTCCTTCTGCTGCTGCTGCTGCATTTGGCGACTGCAGCACAACTACAACAGCAGAAACGTTGTCCAGCGAGTACCGCCGCATGGCTACCTCAGCTAGCTGCTGGCTAGCTGCAGCAGCAGACACTCCCGCCCGCAGCTTCGCGCGCACCAAAGAGATGCACTCTTGCGAAGACAACACGTCGAAGATTCCGTCGCAGCCCAGCAGCAAAAACTCGTCTTCTGCAGCAAGCAGAGCCACACGATCTCGCGCCTTTGCAGCAGCAGCAGCAGCAGCATCAGCAGCAGCACCGTTCCCAGCAGCAGCATTATCATCATTAGCAGCGTTGTCATCAGCAGCATTATCAGCAGCAGCAGCATTATCGTCATCAGCAGCGGCAGCATTATCATAAGCATTACCATCATCAGCAGCAGCAGCATTATCGTCATCAGCAGCAGCAGCATTATCATAAGCATTACCATCATCAGCAGCAGCAGCATTATCGTCATCAGCAGCAGCAGCATTATCATAAGCATTACCATCATCAGCAGCAGCAGCATTATCGTCATCAGCAAAAGCAGCATTATCATAAGCATTACCATCATCAGCAGCAGCAGCATTAACAGCAGCAGCAGCAGCGTTATCATCATTAGCAGCAGCAGCAACAGCCGCATTAACAGCATCAGCATCAGCATCAGCATCAGCAGCAGCGGCAGCGGCAGCGGCAGCAGCAGTAGTGGTAGCAGCAGCAGCAGCATCAGCAGCAGCAGCAGCATCAGCATCAGCAGCAGCAGCAGCAGCAGCAGCAGCAGCAGCAGCAGCCTGACCTTTGCGGATGTGGTGCGCGGAAAGGTCGGGCTCGCAGCTGAGGCCTTTCAGCTTCTCGCCGGTCTTTTTGCTGAAGCCACCAAAGGCTCGAGAGACAGCCAAAACCCCATTGAGGTATCCCTGCAGCAGCAGCAGCAGCAGCAGCAGCATGAGGGGACGTGCTGCACATAGTACTGCACGCGTTGTTCAATCCTAGGTATGAGGTTCTGGCTGCGCTGCAGCCAGATGCGCATGGGAAACGGGACCAGCAGCAGCAGCAGCAGCAGCAGCAACGAAGGCAACAGCAGCAGCAGCAATGCAGGCAGGAAACTTCATAAATCAGAAGCAAAAGACACACAACAACGTACGCGCCAGCAGGCACAGCGGGCCCCAGCACACAACTAAAGGCATGCAGCAGCAGCACGAAATGCCCGCAGAGAAAGTCTGCTGCTGCCGCTGCTGCTGCTGCTGCTGCTGCTGAATCACCTCATCGTCGTAGCTGCCTCCTGCTGCTTTGACTCGCTGCTGCTCCTTCCTGTTGCTGCGCAGGTGGTGGTCATCAGTCAGCGGCACCGCCCGCCCAGCTCGAGATAAAACGCAGCGGCTGCACGGACACACAATCTTGCTGCTGCTGCTGCTGCTGCTGCTACTGCTGTTGCTGATGCTCGTGCTGTAACTGCTGCTGCCGATGCAGCTGCTGATGCTGCTGCTGTAGGTAATTCGGTGCTGCAACCCGATGGGGTACACACCGCAAATGCAACTGCGTCCTGCCGCTGCTGAGGAATCAGCAGCAGCAGCAGCAGCAGCAACAGCAGCAGCAGCTCACCTGTCCCCCACATTCGCCACATAGAGAACATTATGCTGCAGCAAGGCCACGCATGCCGTGGTCCCCGAGGAAAAGGGGGACTGCAGCACAAACAGAAAAAGCAGCAGCAGCAGCAACTCGACGTCTACGACCCTCAGAAAGCGCATGCAGCAGCAGCAGCTGCTGCAACCCCACAGCCACAGCAGCAACCACTGCAACGCCAGCAAGCCCTGCAGCAGCAGCTCCGAAAGCTACGTCCGCCACAAGCGTCAATACTTGGTGGCCTCCAGCGGGTGCAGCAAGCAGCAGCAGCAGCAGCAGCAGCAGCTGCAACAACAACTGCTGCAGCAACAGCAGCAACTGCTGCAGCACCAGCAGCACTCACAGTCTCTGTGTCAGTGAACCCATCCCCACTTATTTGGTCTAAGACCATCCGGTGCAGCGCCTTCTCCGTTTCGGCAAAGCCCCACTTCAACGCCCCACAGATGTCTGCATGCAAGCAACAAGCCGAAACTTTGCTGCTGCTGCTGCTGCTGATGCTGCTGCTGTAACTGCCGCTGCAGCCAGGGCAACCAACAGCAGCAACGCCTCCAGCTGCAGCACCAATCGCCACCACTCAAGCACGATCAGACACAAAAGGGCAGTCCCGGCTAAACAGCAACAGCAGCAACTGCAGCAGCAACAGCTATACTTGCGACAGCCCCGAAACAGCAGCAGCAGCAGCAGCAGCAGCAGCAGACCATTCGTGAGGTAGTGCGGCTCCCTGCAGATGTTCAGCGGCAAATTCTTCTGTACAAAATCCACCGCAGCCTCTCCGTTGTGCCCATCATAGACAGCAAAAAACATAGACTGCAGCAAAAGCAGCAGCAGCAGCAGCAGCAGCAGCTTTTACAGCATATGAAGCACGCCTGATGCCTCGTCTCAGATTGCTGCAAGCCGTAAAGCTGAGAATTCCACTTCGGGGTTTGCGGCGCTAGGGTTTAGGGTTTGGGGCCGCTAGGGTTAAGGGTTTGCAGCGTTAGGGTCTAAGGCTTTCAGGGCTAGGGTTTAGGGTTTGCAGCCCTATGGTCTTAGTGCCTTTAGCGCTAGGGTTTTGGGTTTCGGGTTTTCAGCGCTAGGGTTTAGCGCCTGCAGCGCTACGATTCAGGGTTCCCAGCGCTAGTACTTAGGGACATCAGTGCTAGGGTTTAGGGTTTAGGGTTTAGGGTTTGGGGCCCACCGGCTGGCCCGCCTGCAGCCCCAAAGCAGCTCCCAAATCGGCGCTGCCGAAAACCCTGTCTTCGTTGTAAGTGCGGTGGCCCGAAGCAGAGTGGTGCCCAAATGTCACCTTGCCTGCAGCAGCAGCAGCAGCAGCAGCAGCAGCAGCAGCAGCGGCAGCAGCAGCGGTAGCGGCAGTGAGTGAAGCGGCAACGGGGTCGGCGAAGGCGGGAGCTACGGGTAAAGGCTCCAGCAGCAGCAGCAACAGCAGCAGCAAGAATAGCAGGCCGACGGCAGCAGCA
>NW_013545945.1:0-4671 GCF_000499545.2 Eimeria tenella
TGCTGCTGAGGGGGAAGCAGCAGACGCCAACCCAGTGGAGAGAGCAGCAGCAGAACAGACAAACACTACAGCTGCTGCGGCGCGACCTGCTTCACACATTGCAATTGCTGATGCTACTGAAGCAACTGCGCCAGCAGCAGCAGCAGCAGCAGCAGAAGCGGCAGCAGCAGCAGCAACCCCTGAGGATGCCGCAGCTTCCACGTCTCCAGCAGCTCCAGACAGTGCAAATGACGCAGCGTCAGTATCAGCGGCGCCAAACGCAGCAGCAGCAGCAGCAGCAGCAGCAGCACAAGCACCAGCAGCAGCACCAGCACAAGCACCAGCAGCAGCAGCAGGAGCAGCACAAGCGCCAGCAGCAGGAGCAGCAGCAGCAGGGGGCAGCAACAAAGGGGCTGCTGCACCCAAAGCAGCAGCGGGCTACTCCCGCCGCCGGGCGCTCGGAGCTGCAGCGCGGGTGCTGCTGAAGTTTATTCTTTTTGATCAAAACTTTTTCGAATTGGCCAAAGAGGGATTGCCCAGGAAGCAGCAGGCCCTTGCGGAGGCGCTCAGCAGGCAGTGCCTCGAGGCGCTGCAGCCGCATGCAGCAGCAGCACCTGCGGCGCCACCCAGCAGCAGCAGCAGCAGCAGCAGCAGCAACGGCAGCAGCAACGGCAGCAGCAGCTGCTGCAGCGGCAGAGGCAGCGGCCACGGCAACGGCGCCGGCATGGCAAGCTGCAACGGGACCGGCAGCAACAACAGCAGCAGCAACAGCAGCAACAGCAGCAGCAGCAACAGCAGCAGCAGCAGGATGGAGGCACGCAGAGCCCGGCGGCGCGCTGGGCGGCGGCTGCGGCTGGGCTCGCAGCTGGCGAGGTGCGCAGCAAGCTTGCTGTTTGGCTTATTTTGTTTATTAGTTTAAATAAATAAATATATTTATTTATTTATTTATTTATTTATTAATTAATTGATTAATGACAGCTAATTGGCGCAGCAAAGGGCGATTTATAAAGAGGAGCTGAGCCAACAGGCGGCGCTGCTTCAGCTGCTGCTGCAGCACAAGTTATCTAAGCAGCCATTTGAATTAATTCTTTTTAAAAAGGTAATTTAAAATTTAATTATTTTTTAATTCAATATTTTATTTTATTTGGGGCTTCTTGTCTTTCAATTGATGGCTTTTGGCTCAAGTATTTGCATTATTGATTTAAATTAACAGGGCCTCTGGGGCTCCATATCGCCTGCAGCGGCTAAACCCTAAACCCTAAACCCTAGGCAGCAGCCCTCAGGGCCTCGAAGTTCTCCTGCAGCTGACTGGCTTTGGGGTTTAGGGTGTAGGGTTTAGGGTTTACGGCGGAATCTTTGTGCTGCAGTGCGCTGCTTGCCTTTGGGGTTTAGGGTTTAGGGTTTAGGGTTTAGGACCGAGGGTTTAGGCGTGCTGCATCTTTGCTGCAGAGAGCTGCTACCAGGCTTCGAGGCGCTGCTGCTGCGTCACAGCCGCTGCCCCTATTTGCTGCTGCTGTCGAGACACTGCAAGGTCCCCCCCGAGGCCCGCCGAGCAGCTGCGCGCCCTGCTGCAGCTTCCCGCAGCAGCAGCAGCAGCAGCAGCACGACCAGCAGCGGCAAGGCCAGCAGCAGCAGCGGAAACAGCAGCAGCAGCAGCAACACCAGCAGCAGTAGCAGCAGCAATGCTGGCAGCAGCAGCAGCAGCAAACCCCTTTCAGAAGAGCCGCCAGCCCTAGACTGGGCTGTGCCAACAGCCCGTGTTGCTGCTTTTGCTGCTGCTGCTGCTCAGCAAGTGGTGCCCCCCTGCCTCTTGGGGTGTACGTACAACTACCGGCTTTTCCTGCAGCGAGTCCGCCAGTTTGTTTGCCTCAACTCCACAGAGACTCTCACAGTTCACCAGCTCATGCACCGCATGCAAACTGCAGCACCGAAGCGGCAGCGAGCAGCAGCAGCAGCAGCAGCAGCAGCAGCAGCAGCAGCAGCAGCACGGGCAGCAGGAGCAGCAGCAGCAGCGGCAGAAGAGGGGAGCACCAGCGAGCCACAGAGGCGCGTCCTGCCGTGCAACGGTTTCCAAGGTGAAATGGAGGTGCAGGAGCAGCAGCAGCAGCAGCAGCAGCAGCAGCTGTCGCGGCGCCACTTGCGCCTGCAGCAGCAGGAACGCAAGCATTTTCTGGAGCGGCTTATTTTCTTTTTGTTTTCCCATTTCATTGTCCCTCTCTTGCGGTGAGCTCTAGATGCCCTCATTTGAGTCTGCAGTTGCAGCAGCAGCAGCAGCATCAGCACAGCAGCAGCAGCTGCTGCTGCTGCTGCTGCTTGTCTTCCTGCTTAGCTTTGACTAGATCAAGTGCAGCGACACAAACTGCCTTATCACTCTTGCTGCTGCCTGCACCTTCCTCCTAACTAACTGCGTGTGGAGCAACCCCACAGAAGCCCTAATTAGGGTTTAGGGTTTGGGATTTAGGGTTTCAGGTTCAAAGGGTTTGGGGTTAAGGGTTTGAGGTTTAGGCCTTTGGGTTATATCAGCCTCTACAGGGAGCCACAAAGAGTCCTACCGCAGTTTGCCTATCTTGCCTTTGCTGCTGCTGCCGCTGCTGCTGCTGTTGCTGCTGCTGCTGTTGCTGCTGCTGCAGCTGTCACTTTTACGTGACGGAGGCTGAGTCTTCTCAGCGGCGGTCTCGCTTTTACCGAAAGGGAGTTTGGTTTCGAATTGAGTCTGCTGCTTCTGCTCGTTTGTACGCCCAGTGCTTCCAGCCACGCGCAGCCAGCCCTGCTGCTGCTGCTGCTGTTGCTGCTGCTGCTGCTGTGGCGGCAGCAAGTGACGCAGCAGGGCACGAGCAGGATGCACAGGACGCTCCTGTTGCCCCCAGCAAACGGCAAATTGCTGCTGGCAGCACAGAGGGCCCCAAGGGCCCCAAGAGGCTTTGGCTAGCAGGGCCAGAAAGCAGCAGCAGCAGTTGCTGCTGCTGCAGCAAGCCATGCAGCAGCAAACGATGCAGCAGCGCGGGCCCCGGTTGCAGCACGCATAGCCCTTGTGTGGCCAGCAGCAGCAGCAGCAGCAACAGCAGCAGCAGCAGGAAGCGACGCAAGACGGAGACCCCTTCCCAGAGCCCTGATGACCTGGAGTCTATTGTTGAGGCTGTCTCCGCGGTGACTGCGCCTTCAGGCGCAGCAGCAGCAGCAGCAGCACCGCCACTTTGTCTCGATGCTGCTGCTGCTGCAGCAATCCCCCGAATTCGCTTTATTCCCAAGGTCCGCGGCTGCAGGCCGCTGGTGAATCTATCAAGGGGCCCCAGCGGGGCCCACTTAGCGCGTTTGCTGCTGCAGGTGCAGCAGCAGCTCGCCACCATCCGTCAGCAGCAGCAGCAGCAGCAAGAGGCTTGCTGTTCGGCGCCCGCTGGCGCGCGGTTCCCGCCCTGCAGCGGGCGCTCCAGGCAGCTGTTACCATCAGCAGCAGCAGCGTGCGCCGCAGCAACAGGCGCCGCAGCAGCAGCAAGCGCAGCAGCAGCGGGGAGTGCAGGAAGCGCAGCAGCAGCAGCAGGCGCCGCGGGGGCCTCCACGTACGGCGACTACCTGCGGCGGCTGCTGCAGGCGGAGTGCAGCAGCGCGCAGCTGCTGCAGACGTCTGCTGCAGCGCAGCGGGAGCGCAGCGGGGCGCAGCTGCTGCGGCCGTGTCCTGCAGCGCAGCGGGAGGGCAGCAGCGCGCAGCTGCTGCGGCCGCGTGCTGCAGCGCAGCGGGAGCGCAGCAGCAGCTTGTCAGTGAACTCCGTGCTGCGCCCCATCTGCCAACACTTGTCTTGTTTGTGTCGCTTCAGTTCGGAAGCTTTGGGCTGTTCAGTAATGTCGAATTCTGAGGTGTACGTACACCTCACGGCCTGGTGGCGGCGCTACCAAGGCCGGCTGCGGCTGCTGCGCCGTTTGCTGCAGCAGCAGGGGCCCTGCTGCGGCCTGCGCCGGGTGTACATACACCGCATGCAGCAAATTGTCGGAGACCTCAGCCGCTGCTTCGAAAGCATTTCCCACGAAGAGCTGCAGCAGCTCGTGCTGCTGCTGCAGCTGCCGCCCCACACCCACAGGCTGCAGGCCTACCGCCGCATCACCACCCCGGGGGCCATTTACACCGTCCCCAGCAAGGCAGCAGCAAAGCCAGCAGCAGCAGCAACAGCAGCAGCAGCAGCAGAGCAGCAGCGCCTGGGGGTCTCTACTTTTGGAGTTCTTGATGAGTTTTGTGTCCCTCCGCTGCCAAATGGTCTTTTGCCGCGGCTGTCTTGTCTTTTAAGAAGACAAACAAATCAGCAAAGACTCAAACGCAGCAGCAGCAGCTCGCCGAGAGCAGCAAAACGCGCGCGCGCAGCTGCCCCCGCAGCGCAGGCTTCCCCCGCAGCAGCAGCAGCAGCAGCGGCTGCTGCTGCTGCTGACGCTGCAGCTCCCCCATCACCGGCGGCGCCTGCAGCACTTGCTGAGGCTGCAGCAGCAGACACAGTCTGCTCAAGTGCTGCTGGGCATTCCGTGAAGGGCCCTCCCCTGCAGCAGCAGGAGAGGCCCCTAGAGCTGCGGAGGCACGGCATGCAGCAGCAGCAGCAGCAGCAGCAGCAGCAAAGCACATGCAGCAGCGAAGTGTCGACATCCCTGTGTGTTCGGCGTTTGCTGCTGCGGGGCTCCTCGGCGGGGGGCTGCGCCTTCGTGGCCCCGCAG
>NW_013545946.1:0-5030 GCF_000499545.2 Eimeria tenella
CCTTCTAGGGTTTTGACTTGCTGCTGGCATTCATCAGGTTTCAGGGTTTAGGGTTTAGGGTTTAGGATTTAGGGCTTAGGGTTCGGGCCTTTTGCGTGTCTGTTGCTGCTGCTGCTGCTGCTGCAGTGCCTTCTGGGTCTCCTTCCTCGCGCTGCTGTGGCTCACGTCTGTGCTGCAGCAGCGGCAAGCAGCAGAAGCCCACAGCAGGCCCTGTAGAGACGTGCGTCTGCTGCTGCTGCTGCTGCTATGGTTGCTGCTGTTGCTGCGGCTATTTGTGCTACTGCTGGTGTTGCTGTAGTTGCTGCTGCTTCCGCTGCTGTGCACGCAGTCGCTGCTGCAGGTGGAGCTGCCTCTGCTATTTGGTTTGCTGCGTTGCTGTTTGTGTTGCTGCTGCTGCAGGCAGCAGCAGCAGCAGCAGTGCTGCTGCAGCTCGACCCGAAGGCCTGGCAGCAAGTACCCTCCGACGTGGTAGTGAGTTTTGCTGCTGATCTTTGTGTCTTCTGCTGCCGGTGCTTCCTCCCCTCTCCCGCTGCTGCTGCCGCTTACATCTCCAGCAGCAGCAGCAGCAGCAGCAGCAGCAAGCCCATCTCGTGTGTCTGCTGCTGCTGCAGAGTCTCGCGCTGCTGGGCCTCCGCCAGTCTGTCTCTTCGCTGCGGCTGGCAGTTGACCGCACCAGCAGCCGCTACGTGCAGCAGCAGCAGCTGTCGCTGCCCCCCAAGAGCAGTAGCAGCAGCAGCAGCAGCAGCAGCAGCAGCAGCAAAGGGGGCCGCTTGGTGAGCAAGGCAGCAGACGCAGCTCCCACAGCCAGAGACGCATCTCCCGGAGCCCAGCGATTTCGCTAGCTAGCCACTTCAGGAGTAGCTAGCTAGCTAACTAGCTAGCCAGCCTGCAAACTTGCTAGCTAGCTAGCTAGCTAGCTAAGCAGCTAGGTAGCTAGCTAGCTAAGCAGCTAGGTAGCTAGCTAAGCAGCTAGCTAGCTAGCTAGCTAGCCAGCTCATACGAGAGCCCTCTGGCTGGCTAGCCATCTGGCTATCTAGATAGCGGCCTAGCTAGCCAGATAGATAGCTAGCTGCCTAGTTGGCTAGCTAGCTAGCTGCCCAGCTAGCCAGCTAGCTAGCTAGCGAGCCAGCTGCGGTGGCTGCTGTTTGCTTCTGCTGCAGTCGGGGGCCCTAGTCTTCCCAGAGACCCTCGCGGACTTGAGGGGCCTAGACCTTTCGCATTTGCTGCTGCAGCAGCAGCAAGACGAGCTGCCGGTAGGCTGAACCAGCTGCTGCTGTTGCTGCTGCTGCTCTTGCTGTTGCTGCTGCTGTTACCGCTGCTGCTGTTTCTCCTGCTGTTGCTGCCGCAGCTGTCTTTTTTGCACCGCTCTTGGAGTCCCAGTTCTCTGCGGCTTCTTGCTGCATGCTGCTGCCGTTGCTGCTGCTGCTGCTGCGATGCAGATATTTGATGCTCTAGCTTCGCTCGTGCTGCAGCAGCTGCGGCTGCAGAACGCTCTGCTGCGGCTGCTGCCAGTTGTGTCCTCTCCTGCTGCTCGCCAGGCCCAAATCATGGTGAGCTGCCGCTGCTGCTGCTGCCGTTGCTGCTGCTGCTGCTGCTGCTTTTGCTGCTGCTGCTGCTGCAGCATGCGTTCTTTGTGACTGGGTGTGGGCGTGGCTGCAGTGTATGGACAGCTTCAGCAAGCAGCGCAGCAGCTCGGGGGTGTCCGCTGGTCTGTTTGGCAGCCAGTGGCATGCAGCAGCAGCAGCAGAGTCGGCAGCAATGCAGCAGCTGTTGCTGGAGATGGGAGACCCAGACAGAGCAGCAGCAGCTGCTGTTGCTGCTGCAGCCACTGCAGCAGAAGCTCTCACTGGCTGGCTCTGCGTCTTAAGTGCTCTCGGCAAGGGTAAGAAGCAGTAGTAAAGGGCTGCTGCTGCAGCAAAGGCCGCAGCTGCAGCTGCTGCTGCTGTTGCTGCTGCTGCTGAGTGCTGTTGCTATAGCTGTTCAGGAAGTCCATACCAGCTGCTTCGTTCCGCTGCAACGACTGAAGTTGATTGGTGCTGCTGTGGCTGCTGCTGCTTCTGCTGCTGCAGGATTTGGGGTTGTAGGAGCACAGGTTGCTGTGCAGCTCAGCAGGGAACTTGTGAGTAATTGCTGCTGCTGCTGCTGCGGATGCTGCTGGCTCAGCGGCTGCTGCTGTAGCAGCGAGACACCAGTGCAACCACAGCTGCATTGAGCCATCAATTCTGCGCCCTTTGCTGCTGCTGCTGCTCTTACTGCTGCTGCTGCTGCTGCTGCTCTTACTGCTCCTGCTGCTGTTGCTGCTCTTACTGCTGCTGCTGCTGCTGCTGGGTTTCTGCTGCAGGCTCTGTCGTGCCTGCAGCAAGAAGCAGCACAGGGAGACGTTTGCTGCTCTCTCCTTTCGCCGCTGCTGCAGGACGCGAACTTTAGTGAGAATTCATTTTATGTCTCTCTCCTGAAGCTGCTGCTGCTTCTGTTGTTGCTGCTGCTGCTACTGCTCAGCTGCAGCTGATTATTTAGGTGCTGCTGCTGCTGAGGCAGAGGTTGCTGCTGCCGCGTGGGCTGTTGTTTGGGCTACTGCTGCTGCTGCTGCGTTGCATGCTCCCTCCACAGCTGCTGATGCTGCTGCTTAGCATGCTCCCTCCATGGCTTGTGCTGCTGCTGCTGCTGCTGCTACTGCTGTTGCTGTTGCTGCTGCAGCAATGCGAGACTGTCTCTACCGCCTTCGGGTGTACAGGGAGCCGATCCTCTCAGCAGCAAAAGGCTGTTCAGTGCTGGTGCAGCGGCTGCTGGAGGAGACATTTGTGGTTTAAGTATGCAGCTAGCTTTGCTGCTGCTGCTGCTGCTGCTGCAACACTGTCCTCAGCAGCAGCAGCAGCAGTAGCAGCAGCAGTGGATGTGCCAGCAGCTTCAGCAAGCGCGTTTCTCAGGCCGCCGGGCCTCGAGTTTTCCAGCATTCCGTTGCTGCTACTGCCGCTGTGCTGCTGCTGCTGCTGCCGCTGCTGTGCTGCAGCAGCCACAGCCCAATGTATCTTGTCTCCTTTTGCTCTTTTGGCCCTGTGGGGCCCCGCTGCTGCTGCGGCTGCTGCAGCAGCGCAGCAGACTCGTTGGCCCTAAGGAAGATGCGTTTGGAAGCGTTCGTGTTCGTGTTGGCTGCTGCGCTAACTTGCTACAGCAGCTGCTGCTGCTGCTGCTGCCTCCTGCTGCCGCGTGCTGCTGTGGTTTGCTGCTGCTGCTGCTGCGCCGTAGACCTGCAACTAGTGGGGCTGCATTAAGAGTCTCCCCACCTTTAACTGTAGCTAGCTGGGACTCCCTGTGGCTAGTTGTGGCTAGCTGTAGCTAGCTGCTGCTAGGCTGAGTCAGCTGCAGCTAGCTGTGCCTAACTGTGGCTCCCTGTGGCCAGGGCAGCTAGCCGTAGCTAGTTGTGGCTAGCTGTAGCTAGCTGCAGCTAGCTGCAGCTAGCTGTGGCTTGTTGAGCTGCCTGTTGCTAGCTCTAGCTTGCCGTAGCTAGCTGTCGTTCGCTGCGGCTAGCTGTGGCTAGCTGCGGCTAGCTGTGGCTAGCTGTGGCTGGCAGCTGGTAGCGGCGGCTAGCTGTAGTTAGCTGTGGCTAGCTGTGGCTAGCTGTGGCTAGCTGTGGCTAGCTGTGGTTAGTTGTGGCTAGCTGTAGCTAGCTGTAGCTAGCTGCTCGGCGACGCAGCCCAATCTGTCAGCCACATGGCCATGAGCTGCTGCAGCATTCGTTTTGCTGCTGCCGCTCCATTTGTGGCTTTTGCTGCACTCAAAGCTAGGGTTTAGGGTTTGGGGGCCTGCTAGCTAGGGTTTATGTAGGGTTTTGGGTTTGGGGGGCCTGCTAGCTAGGGTTTGTCTAGGGTTTAGGGTTTGGCATTTGCACAGCGGCGCATATTAAGAGCGTTTTGCATGCAGCTGCTGCTGCAGTGGGGTGTACATACAGCTGAGCAGCAGCAAATGCAAATGAAGCATGCAGATGTGTTTAAAGGAAGGATTTATTTATGTTTAAATAATTTTAATATTTATATTTAAGTAATTTTATCTTTCGATTTATCTTTTAATGCATATATTTGCTTCTCCCTTTCCACATCATCCCGTGCATGCAGCAGCCTCGCTGTACAGCTCTGTTAGGGTTTAGGGTTTGGGGTTTAGGGTTTAGCCATGAGGTTTTGGGGTTTAGGCGTTTAGGCTAGGGTTTAGTGTTTAAGTAAGGTATAGGGTCTACGACTTAGGGTTTAGGGTCTACGGCGAAGGGTCTACGGCTTAGGAATTAGGGTTTAACTTTTAGGGTTTAGGATTTAGGGTTTAGGGTCTAGGGTCTAGGGTTTAGGGTTTAGGGCTTAGGGTCTCGGGCTTGTGTAGCTGGATCCTGAATTATCGTTCTTCCCTGTTATTTTTACCTAAAAACCCGAAATAAAAGCTTATAAACTCAAAATAATTGAATTAATTTATTTATTTGCATTTAAAAATATGAATAAAACCATTTAAACCCCAAATGTTCACTTTTCTTAATTTGCTGCTGCTGCTTGAGCTGTGGGGCTCGGGGGCCCCCGGGGGCCCCCAGCCCTTGGGGGCCCCCCCGGAAGCTTGCGCTCAATTTGTTGGTAAATAGAGAATAAATAATGAAAAAAAACAAGAAATAATAAATAAATAATAAATAATAAATAAATAAACTTCTTTTTAAATGCTTAACAGCCTCTGAGGCCGAGAGTGGCTCATAAACCCCCCCCGCCTTTTGCTGCTCTTCATATATCTTAACTTGTTTCCAACCTTCCATGGCTAAGGCCCAAAAGCAGGCCCGGGGGCCCCCCGGGGGGCCCCCCGGGGGCCCCCTGGGGGCCCCCTCGGGGGGCCCCTCTTCCCGGGGGGCCCCCCTGGCTGGCAGGCAGAAGGGAGGCCGCCAACTCGTGAAGAAAAGCAAAGAAGAAAAGAAAAATAAAAGAAATAAAATCAAATTGCTTAAGGGGGACTTCAATGTACCCACTCTTGAGGAGTTCGAGGGGCCCCCACAGGGGCCCCCAGGG
>NW_013545947.1:0-5090 GCF_000499545.2 Eimeria tenella
GCTAGCTTGCTGGCTGGCTAGCTGGCTAGCTGGCTAGCTAGCTAGCTGGCTGGCTGGCTAGCTGGCTAGCTAGCTAGCTGGCTGGCTGGCTAGCTGGCCAGCTGGCTAGCTAGCTAGGGAGGCTGGTTAGCCATTGCAAACTCAAGGCCCTGGACAGCCCACTATTCGCCGCAAACCCTAACCCCCAACGCTACTCCCAAACCCTAAACCCTAAACCCTAAACCCTCACCGAGAGTGAGGCCCGAGAAGAGGGCGCTGCCGACAGCGCAGACAATTGCCAGGCTGATGGAGAGGGCTGGGGGCAAAGAGCTCTCCACCGCAGACTCGACCATCCTCTGCTGCTGCAGCCAGCCGGCCCGCGCCCTGCTGCTGCTGCTGCTGCTGCTGCTGCTGCTGCTGCTGCTGGGGCGCGGGCGCGGGCGGGGGTGCTGCGGCTCGCCGGGGACGCAGCTGCTGCGCCTGCTGCTGCTGCTGCTGTTACCGCTGCGTTTGGTCGTGCTCTACCGCCGCTGCTGCTGCTGCTGCTGCTGCTGCTGCTGCTGCTGCTGTGGTGTAAACGCTGCGCAAGGCACGGGTCAGGAGCCTCTGCAGACCCGCCGGCTGGGAGGCTCAAAAGAGACAAAGAAGACAAAAGAAACAAAGAAAAGACAAACGAAAAGACAAAAGAAAAGATAAATGAAAAGATAAAGAAAAGATCAAAGAAAATATTAAATAAAGATAAAATAAAAGACAAAAGAGGAGACAAAGAGACCGCCAAGCTGCGTCAGCAGAAGCCCTAAAGCACGCGGGCGCTGCGCTGCTGCTGCTGCAGCTGCTGCAGCAGCGCGGAGCTCCAGGTGTACGTACACCTCAATCCAGCCGTGCCGTCCCGCTCTGCAGCAGCAGCAACAGCAGCAGCAGCAGCGCGAAGGGCCCAGGAGGGCGCGCGAGGCAAGGCAAGGAGACAGGACGGAGACAGAGAAAGCTCAGCAAGAAAGACACTGCTGTGCTGCTGCAGCAGCACTGCTCTGGGGGCCCCCAGGAGGGCCCCCCGCGTGACTGTGGGGCGGCTGCAGCAGCAGCGGCGCTGCAGCTCGCAGGAAGGGCGACGCGGGAAGCCCTGGGGCGGCTGCTGCTTGCTGCTGCTGCTGCTGCTTTGCTGCTGCTACTGCTGCTTTGCTGCTGCTGCTGCTGCGGCGGCGCCGGAAGAGCGCGGGGGGCGGCGACTCGCAGCCAAAAGAAAAGCCAAAAGCCCCGAGACAAACTGGGGAGGCCCGAAGCGCCCCAGAATGGCTGCAGTAGCAGCAGCAGCAGCAGCAGCAGGCGCTGACGGGCCCAGGCGGGCAGCAGCGGGGGCAGCTGGGGTCTGCGGGCGCAACAGGGGTCTCAAGGCCGCTTTGTTCCTTCTGTGTACTCGAAATCCCCCAAAATATCTTTCTAATTTGCAAAAACAAGCCGAGATTCACATTGCTGCGCGGCATGCAGCGGCTGCAGCGGCAGCAGCAGCAGCAGCAACAGCTGCTGCTGTAGTCAACGCCACAGCAGCAGCAGCGAGAGCCTCCCGCCGCCGCCGCCGCGCGCCGCCTCCCAGCTTCTCTTGGGGGACCTTCTTGCCACATTCAAGTGTATGTACACCTGGGGAATGAATTACAAGTGCCAGTCCAGAGCCCGCACGCTGCAGGCTGTAGCCCCCGCTGCCGCCGGAGCCGCCCGTGGCTGCTGCTGCCAGCGCCTTTGCTGCGGCGCTGCAACAGCAGCAGCAGCAGCCCTTCCGCAGCAGCTATTAACTTCTTTCAAACTCCAAATGAAGATAAAGCAGCAGCTCAAACCCAACACAAAGAGGGGACGGTGGGGGGCCACGAGCCGTGCAGCTTCGCAGTGTCTGTACACCGAAGCAGCCGAAGCGCTACACGCCCAAAACTGCTGCTGCTGCTGCTGCTGTTGTTGTTGCTGCTGTGGCTGACCTGCTGCAACGGGTGTCGCACTGCTGCTGTGGGTGCGGCACTGCTGCTGCTGCTGCTGCTGCGGAGTTGCTGGCCGACGACTGCTCTAGCCTGCTTCTATTTCCCCGCTGCTGCTGCAGTTTTGCTGCTGGTTCGCTGCTCCCGCTGCTGTTGCGCTGGCGCTGCTGCCCTCCAGCCGCTGCTGCTAGCTTGGTAGTGCTGCGCTGCAGCTGCTCTAGCGTGATGCTGCACTCGTGCAGCTGCTGGTAGCTGCTGCTGCTGCCGCCCGGCTGCTGCTGCTTCCTGGGCAGCGTTTGCTGCAGCAGTAACCTGCAACAGCGGTGGAGCTTTGAGCAGAAGCAGCAGCTGCCCTCTGCTGCCACGGCAGCCTCAACCCCACAAAGCAGCTGTCTCTCTCATTAATAGTGGCTGTGGCCTCTCATTGCTGCAGCAGCAATAAGCAGCTGCGTGCTGCAGCAATAAGCTGCTGCATGCAGCAGCAATAAGTTACAGCCCTTCTGTGGGCTTTGCTGCCTCTAACTCTAGGTGGTCGAACGGCCGGTTCTGCTGCTGCTGCGACAGCAGCAGAAGCAGCAGCAGCAGAAGCAGCAGAAGCAGCAGCAGCAGAGGCAGCAGCAGCATGTAGCTGGCCCTCTACTGGTAGTTCAAAGGGACACAGAGTCCGCGAGCGTCTGAATTTAAATAAAGGGGAAGGGGGTGTTGGGGTTTAGGGTTTGGAGTCTAGGTTTCGCAGTGTGGGGAGTAGTGCTGGAGATTTAGGGTTTAGGGTTTAGGGTTTAGGGTTTGGCCTTTGGACAATCGCTTTTCTTGCGTAGCGGAGCCGCCGCCGGAGAAGTGACCCCGAAAGGCTGCTGCCTGTGTGTTGCTGCTGCAGCACACCTTATTGCTGCTGCAGCACACCTTATTGCTGCTGCAGCACACCTTATTGCTGCTGCAGCACACCTTATTGCTGCTGCAGCACACCTTATTGCTGCTGCAGCACATCTTGCTGATGCTGCAGCACATCTTGTTGCTGTTGAGGGACACCTTGCTGCTGCAGCACACCTTGTTGCTGCTGCAGCACATCTTGTTGCTGTTGAGGGACACCTTGTTGCTGCTGCAGCACACCTTGTTGCTGCTGCAGCACACCTTGCTTTTGCTGCAGCACACTTTGTTGCTGCTGCAGCACACCTTGTTGCTGCAGCACACTTTGTTACTGCTGCAACACACTTTGCTTTTTGCAGCACACATTGTTGCTATGGCACACCTTGTTCCTGCTGCAGCACACCTTTTGCTGCTACACCACACTTTGTTGCTGCCGCAGCACACCTTGTTGCTGCTGCAGCACACCTTGTTGCCGCTGCAGCACACATTGTTGCTGCTACAGCACATGTTTTTGCTGCTGCAGCACACGTTGTTACTGCTGCAGCACACTTTGTTGCTGCTGCAGCACACCTTGTTGCTGCTGCTGCAACTAGGATGTCTCGCTGCACTGCTGCAGCAAACGCGTTCACTCCTGGCAGCGGAATATTCCTCCTATATCTCAAAGCGCTGCTGCTGCGTCTCTGCTTCTACGGGGCTCCTGCAAGCAGCAAGAAAGGTGCAGCACTAAGACAGAAGCAAGCTGGCACTGCAGCTTGCTACCACTGCAGCTAGCTACTGCTGCAGCCAGCTGCTGCTGCTGCTGCTGCTTAAGGGTCTTATTTAAACCTAACACAGTTTTAAATGAAGCTTTGAGGCAGCTCTGAGCCCCAGAGCCTCAGCCAAATCAGCTGGGCCACAGCGCAGGCAGAAGGGCAGCAGTCCAAACCCTAAACCCTAAATCGTAAACCCTAATGTGGCTACACAGCCCTGCATTACGTCAGTGGTTATGCATGACCTGAACAAGTGAGGCTGCAGCTGCTCAGCCCTTCATCTTCCTACACGGTTCCTTGTGGCGCTGCTATTAAGCACAAGACAGAAGCCTTCGCAGTTACAGCTAGGGTGTAGGGTTTAGGGTTACGGTTTAGGCGAGGGTTTGGGGTTTAGGGCTTGGGGTTTGCCAACAAGGGCTTTGCATGAGACAAGCTAAGGAGAGACAAAGCCTTTAACGTAGAGCGAGAAGCAGCTTGAGGCCGATTTGTTCTTTTGCTGCTGCTGTTGCTGCAGCTGCTGTTGTCGCAGCTTTTCCTGCTGTTACTGTTGGTGATGCAGTTTTATTTTGTTTGCAGCAGCTGTTGCTATTGCCGTTGCAGTGTGTGCAGCCGTTGTTGCTTCTTCTGTATTGTCTCATGTTGCTGCTGCTGTTGCTGCTGCTGTTGCTGCTGCTGTTGCTGCTGCTGTTGCTGCTGCTGTTGCTGCCGCTCTTTTTGTCTCTGTTGTTCCTCTCTAAGGGTTAATTATGTTTTTAACTGCACTCTCTAGGGTTTAGAGGCAAATGGGACTAAAAGCCTTTCTTTCAGTCGCGGGGTCTCGAGGTGTGGTGACCTTGGAAGCGGGATGGCTGCAGTGTACAGACACCTTCGTGTCTGCAGCTAACCGAGCCATCCAAATGAGTCCTCAGTTTTTGTTACAATTCATTTTAAAAGGGAAAAGAAATGCATTATAAACTATTTAGCCTCTCTAGCCACGCCTGCTGCCGACAGCGGCCCCAGTGGGGGGGCCCCCAGAGGGGGGCCCCCCAGCCTCCCACGGACTGCAGTGATCGTATAGGGAATTGAGAGCCCTTTTTGTACATCTTTCGGTCATTTTGTGTGTTTTTGTCATTAAAAGGAGGCACCTGTACACCCGGGCTCACCTAAAATCTGCTGCTGCCCCCAAAAGTCTCGTCTAGCCAGCAGAGGCTCTGCACAAAAAGCCCCATTTCGAGCTGCTGTTGCTCTTTTTGAGCTGCACTGTAGACTCAGCGCATGCAGCAGCTAAGGAACAGCAGCAATGACTCCATCTGCTGCGCCTAGGGGCGCTGCGGGGGACCCCCGTGGGGCCCCCAGCTGACTGGGACCTGGAGGGCCCCTGGGCAGCTAAAGGCTTGTGTGGGGCACTGTGGGGTTGCAGGCAGCACAGCGAGCTGCTGAGCTGCAGACCTGTTGCTGCTGCTTCTGCTTCAAAAAGTGCAGTCAGGCCGCCTCCCCAGTGCGCCCAGCAGCAGCAGCAGCAAGTGCTACTGCTGCTGCTGCTGCTGCTGCTGCT
>NW_013545948.1:0-4952 GCF_000499545.2 Eimeria tenella
TGCTGCTGCAGGGTCCTCAGCAGCTGCTGCCCACGCAGTGTGATTTCAAGAGTTTGCTGCTGCAGCAGCTGGTGGGAAAATCGCCTTGCTGGAGTGCGCAGCTGGCCATCGTGGCATCTTTTGTGGTGCTGCAGCAGCTGCTGCAGCCTCTGCTTCTTCAGTCTTTGCTGCTGCAGCTTCCGCTGCTGCTGTACTTGCCCTCGCTGCTGCGCTTGCTGCTGCTGCTTCTTCATGCCTGCACGGAAGTCAACAACGGCAGTGCCTCCAGCTGTGCTAGAGAGGGAACTGCCGCTGCTGTTGATGTTGCTGTTGCTGCTGCTGCTGCTGCAGCTGTTGCTGTTGCTGCTGCTGCTGCTGCTTCTGCTGCTTCTGCTGCTGCTGCTGCTGCTCCGTACAGGATGCCCGCCTGCACTTGCTTTTCCAGCAGACACTGCCTTTCTGCAGCAAGTTGCTTCCTTGCTTCTGCTGCTGCTGCACTCGCCGCTGCTTCTGCTGCTGCTGCTGCTGCCACTGCTGCTGCTCCTGCTCCTGCTGCACCTGCTGCTGTCGCTCGCTAGAAGACTCTCCAGTTGAGGCCGTAAGTGCTGCTCCCAGAAAATGTCTGCTGCTGCCGCTGCTTCTGCAGCTGCTCCTGCTTCTGTTGCTGCGGCTTCTTCCGTTGCTGCTGCTGCTGCTGCTGCTGCGTCTCCACAGGGAGTCAAAAGCCCTCCGCTACTGTCACGCTGCGCGCGGTTTGCTTGCTGCTGCTGCTGCTCTTGGATGAGAGTCTGGGGGGTTAACCTGCTGCTGCGTGAGAGCCAGTGTCTGTGGCTACTGCTTTCTTCAGCAGCAGCAGCAGCAGCAGCAGCAGCAGCAGCTGACGCTTCCGCTGCGGCTGCTGCTGCTGCTTTATTCAAAGGAAGAAAACGAATAGGGGACTCTCCGGGATTTGGTGGAAATTCTTCCACATCAAAACGTGCTGCTATTTTTGCTGCTGCCCGAGCTTCCACTGCTGCTGCTGCAGCTGCTGCTGCACTCAGTGCTCCTGGCGGCGCACGCGGTACTGCAGCAAGAAATTCCTGCTGTAGCTGCAGCCGCAGCTGCAACCCCTGGCGGGACTGAGGCTGCCAAGACCAAGTATTCAGCAAACGGTGCTGCTGCTGCTGCTGCAGCTGCTGCAGCTGCTCGCTGCAGCAGCCGCCCACGGTGTAGAATGGACAGCAAAAACGGCTGTTGCTGGACCAGTCACAGTGGCTGCTGCTGCTGCTGCAGCAGCTGCTGCTGCTGCTGCATGCTCTGCTCAGGGTTATCGACGATGGTAGGGGGGCCTTGCCATGGCTCGCAGAAGCACAAGTGGGGGCACCAGCGGCAGAGACACACACTCCTGCTGCTGTTGCTGTTGTTGCTGTTGCTGGTGCTGCTGCTTCTGATGTTGCATGCATTTGCCAGGCTGTCAAGACGTCTGCTGCTGCAGCACCCGCAATTTTCGGGGACTCATGCTCGGACGCTTCTTCCTTTCCCACTGCAGCAACAGCAGCAGCAGCTGTTGCTGCTAGTGGTTGCACTTTTGCTGCCGAAAATACGAATAGCTCCTGCTGCTGCTGCAGCAGAGCCATATGACATCCAATGCCTTCTACCTGCTCCCAGAAGCCCTCCAGACATGTTTGGTCTTGCTGCTGCTGGTATATCTGTTGCTGCTGCTGCTGCAGCTGCTGCTGATACACTTGCTGCACCTGCTGCAGCTTCTGCCCTATGCCAGCATCAGCAATGCGGAAGTGCGAGGGGCCTGAACTAAGTGCAGACCCTCCTGCTGTTGCTGTTGCTGCTGCTGCTGCTGCTGCTGCCGATGGTAGATGCGAAGCGGAAAACCTGTGCCTGCCTACCCGTTGAGATGCTTCCAATGCTGCTGTTGGCGCTGCTGCTGCTGCTGCTGCTGCTGCTGCTGCTGCAGGAGCAACACCGCTCGAACAAGTGACTCTGTAGGGGACAGCAGCAGCACCGCACAGCGTCAAACGCTGCGGCAAGCTGCGGCTCTGCATCTGCTGCTGGTAGCTTTGCTGCTTCTGGTGAATTTGCTGCTGCTGCTGCTGCCTCGGAGCAACTGCTGCGCTAGCAGCTGTTCTGCTGCTGCCACCACAGCCGTTGCTGCTGCTGCTGCTGCCTCTCGTCGCCAGCGCCTTCGGAAAGGGCTCTCTCGACGCATTGCCCCGTGCACCACACAAGCGCTGCTGCTGCCACTGCTGCCAATTCTGCTGCTGCTGCTGCTGCTGCTGCTGCCTGCTGGAGGGGAGCCCTATTCTAGGAACCCGTACTGCTTGCGTCTTGAAGGGAGACTTTCTGAACACAAGAGAGCCGCCCCACAACTCCGCTGGCAGCACGAAGGGGGCGAAAGCTGCTGCTGCTGCTGCCGCTGCTGCTGCTGCTGCTGATCGATGCAGCAGCAGAAACAGCCGCGGCTTTCGCTCTTCTCGAGGCCCGTGGATCTTGTGGCAGTAATAAACTTCACACGTGCTGCAGTTACTGCTGCTGCTGCTGCAGCTGCTGCTGCTGCAGCTGCTGATGCACGTGCTGCTGCTGCTAGAGCTGCTATGGAAATCAGCACAAGAGGTACGCTTGTACACCAAGGGATGGTAATTTATTTCGTCTTGGCTATGTGCGAAGATGCAGGAAGAGCTGCAGGGCCTTGCTGCGGCTTTTGCTGTTGCTGGTTTTGCTGCAGCAGCTTTGACTACAGCAGCAGCAGCAGCAGCTGCTGCTGCTGCTGCTGCTGCCGCCGCAGCCGCCACTGCCGCCGCGGCAGCCGCACTCCCCTTTGCTGCGCCTAAATCCGTGGGAGCCGCTGTTGCCGGTGCTGCTGCTGCTGCATGCAGTGCTGCACCTGCTGTTGCTGCTGCTGCTGCTGCTGCTGCTGCTGCTGCGGCCGACTCAGCTGCAGCAGCCCTCGAGCAGAGGATCGGCAAGTACCTTAGAATGGCTACCTTTCCAGTGGAGGTTGTCGCTGCTACGACTCCTGCTGCTGCTGCAGCTTCTGTTGCTGCTGTTGCTGCAGCAGCAGCTGCTGATGCAGGCAAATCTCTAAATGAAAAGGGGGACCGACGCACCCAAACGGGGTCATGGCCATAGTTGCATTTTTCCTGGCCAAACTCACTGAAAACGCAAATAAAGCCGAAACCCTAAACCCTAAACCCTAAACCCCAAACCCTAAACCCTAAGCCCTTTACACTTTAGGGCTTTTTGTTTTGAACCCTGCAAACCGTAAACCCTAATGAAATGTCAGCGCAAGAAGTATGCGCAGAGCGAAGCCCCATCAAAGCCCCCCGCATTCTACGCTATAGGGTTCAGGGCTTAGGGATTAGGGTTTAGGGTTTAGGGATTAGGGTTTAGGGTGTAGGGTTTAGGGTTTAGGGTTTAGGGTTTAGGGTTTAGGCAGTGGTGCGTGCAGCGCCGGCAGGCCCTGGCGCAGGCCCGCATCTGCCTGTCCGCGTATGCGCGGTCAAGGGTTTGGGGTTTAGGGTTTAGGGTTTAGGGTTTTTCACAGCAGCAAACAAAAGGTCCGCTGCCCCACAGCAACTCCACATAAAAGGGTTTCTTGCTGCTAGGCTGCATGCAAAGTTGGAGGGCAACGCGCATCACGGGGAAGTGACCCTGGCGGCCGAGGGTTTAGGTTTTAGGGTTTAGGGCCTAGGGCTAGGGTTTGGAGGCCAGAGAGGCTCTTTGGCCCCTCGAGAAATAAAAAAGAAACGAACTCAGTCATTTACTTCAAGCGAAAGCTAGAAAGCCGCAGCAGCAGCAGCAGCAGCAGCAGCAGCAGCAGCAGCACTGACAGAACAGGCCAGACCAGACCGCCCCGCTGCGTTCCTGAAACGCATTCGGGAGTCGCTGGGATGCTCTTGAGGAAATAAATTATTTTAATTAAATTAAATTCATTTATTAAATTAAATTAAATTAGATTTCATTTTATTCAAAACCGGCTCTTGAATTTTCAAAAACCGGAGCACCGGGGGCTAAACAGGAGAGCACTACGGAGCGCTCCGGCGAATAATCACGTGCTATCGTCTATTTAAATGGAATAATTCATATTTAAATAAATTAATTAAGAAACTAATTTCAAATTTTTATTTATTGAAAGAAATGGCATTTTATTTGCTCCACCTTCCCCGCCCGATCTGCCTGTTAATCACTGGCGCTGCTTCGGACCCGGAGCCGC
Organism: Eimeria tenella; assembly: GCF_000499545.2. Lineage (NCBI taxonomy): Eukaryota > Apicomplexa > Conoidasida > Eucoccidiorida > Eimeriidae > Eimeria > Eimeria tenella. Next base: position 4,187 of record NW_013545948.1, read on the forward strand.
CGTGGCGCCGTGAAAAAGAGTAAAAGTGAGAAGTAAGTGAACAAAAAGAAGTAAATAAAAACAAAAAGGCTATAATTCGCAAAAATAAACATTTGGTTGATCGGTTAATCCCTTACCAAGACCCAGAAGCGCATTCAAGTGTACAGACACTCCATGTAGCGTTTGGCTGTGCGTAAAGAAACCTGAAGGAACAATTCAAATAATTATTTCTGCCATTTCTCGAATTCAAATTTAAAAAATAATCATTTTACTCAGGGTTTAGGGTTTAGCGATTTTGATTTAGGGTTTAAACAGGGTTTGCTGCTTGCCTCCTCCATGTCGCTATACTCAAATGCTCGGTGGTGGGGATTAACAACAAGTGTTTAGAGCTAGGGTTTGATATTAGAGTCTAGGGTTTAGGGTTTAGGGTTTAGGGTTTACGGTTTTTCTTTGCCTATTTCCTACAGTCTTGCTTCCTCGAGCGCCTCCGTATTGGAGCCCTAGGGCCCGAGAGAAGCAACTGCCTCCCAACTGCCAACAACAGGCACTTCACACTACGTGCAGCTAGCCACAGCTAGCCACAGCTAGCCACAACTAGACGCTTGTGGCCGTAGTTGGACACAGCTAGCCACATCTAGGCGCAGCTAGGTACAGCTGGCCACGGTTAGATGCAGCTAGCCAGAGCTAGTCACAGCTTGCTACAGCTAGCCACAACTAACCACACCTAACCACATCTAGCCACACCTAGCCACACATAGCCACACCTAGCCACACCTAGCCACAGCTA
>NW_013545949.1:0-4671 GCF_000499545.2 Eimeria tenella
AGGCTTGTGCCCCGAGGGCTTCTGCAGGGTTTAGGGTTTAGGGTTTGCTGACCAGACGATGGTTTTGCTGTCGCGAATAGCTGCAGCAAACCGCTGGTTTGTGAGGGGCCCGTGGTCCAGGGCCATGAGGTGAGGAGGGACTCCAGCAGCAGCAGCAGCAGTGCCAGCAGCAGCAGCATCAGCAGCAGCAGCAGGGCCCAGCACGAAGTCTTCGGGCAGCAGCAGCGAGACCCCCTTTGCTGCAGCAGCAGCTTCGATTTCCTGCAGCAGCAAACCCCACAACCCAGCCCCAGCTGTCCAGACACCCAAACAAGCCTCTCTCACGAGGTGTCTCGGCAGCTCCTGAGATGTACAGACACCTCACGAGGTGTATAGACAGCTCAGGAGGTGTACAGACACCTCAAAAGGTGTTTACACAGTTGTTGCGGTGTGCCTAGACACTCCGCAGGTGTCTGTACACCTTAGCTGTGTATACACCCCGTGAGCTGTCCATACACTCCATGAGCTGTCTACACACCTCCTGAGCTGTCTATACACCGAATGCACTCAGGTGTCTATACAGCTGAGTACATTCAGGTGTCTGTACACCCGAATCCACTCAGGTGTCCCAGTGGCTTCAGGTGTCTGTACACCCGAAGGCTCAGGTGTCTGTACAGCCGAGTGCATTCAGGTGTCTGTACAGCTGAGTGCGTTCAGGTGTCTGTACACCCGAACGCTCAGGTGTCTGTACAGTGGTCGGACTCTGCAGGTTTGGAGTTGCGAGTCTTCGACGAGGGAGTTTCCAGTTTCGAAGTTTCGGGACTTCAAAAACGTCAAAGCCATGCAGCCTCCAATCAAAACTTTATCTCCTTTTTCCGAAACCTCCAAAAGGTGCTGCAGCAGCAAAGCCTTCGAAGACACCTTCAAGCCCCCCACGATCCAGCACACGGGACGCGCCGGACGCGACAACGCGCCCTGCGCGCAAACCCTAAACCCTAAACCCTAAACCCTAAACCCTAAGCCCTAAGCCCTACACCCGAACGCTGAAGGCTGGGCCACCCGCCGTAGTCCTGCACCCTTCAAGCTTGGCGCTATACCCCAAACCCTAAATGCTGAATCCGGAATGCTGAATTCTAAACCCTAAGCCCTAAACCCTAAACCCTAAACCCTTGCCCACGCGCTGCAGCAACAAGGCCCCCTCAACGCCCGAAAGCCTCTTCTTGCCCAAAGACCCCAAACCCTGATAAACCCTAAACCCTAAACCCTGCTACGACGGAAACCCTCAAAGTCCCTAACCCTCCCTAAACCCTCCTAAACCCTCCACAGCAACCCCAAACACCCTAAACCCTTCTAAACCCTGCCAAGCCCTCTTAAACTCTCCCAAACCCTCCTAAACCCTCAAAACCCTCCAAACCCTCAACACCCTCCCAAACCCTCCAAACCCTCAACACCCTCCCAAACCCTCAAAACCCTTGAAACCCTCCCAAACCCTCAAAACCCTCAAAACCCTCCCGAACCCTCAAAACCCTCGAAACCCTCAAAACCCTCCAAACGCTCAAAACCCTCAAAACACTCCAAACCCTTGCCTGTATGGCCTGCAGCTCCTTGAGCAGCAGCAGCCCGGCGAGCGCGGGTTTGTGCTGCTGCTGCGCTGCTGCTGCAGCAGCAACCATAGAAGCGTGCTGCCTGTGCAGCGCCCCAAAGGCGTCATTTACATAAACATCAAATAGCTGCGAAAGCGCAAACCCTAAACCCTCGGAGTTGCTCTTCTCGCCCTCCCGCAGCCGCACTGCGCACCACAAACCCTAAAGCCTAAACCCTAAACCCTAAACCCTAAACCCTGAACCCTAAACCCGAAACCCTCGAGCCCGAAACACCCTGCGTTCGAGGCCCTGGGCCCCTCTCTACGACAAACCCTAAACCCTGAGTGATGCTCTGAACCCCTGACACCAATAAACCCTCCTGAACCCTAAACCCTAAACCCTAAACCCTAAGCCCTAAACCCTAACCACCGCTCAGTCCTGAAAGCTACGAAACCCTAAACCATAAATCCCAATTCCTAACCACCACTACACCCCAGACGTCCCAGAGCCCCAAACCCCAAACCCCGAACACTGCTGAACCCTAAACCCTAAACTCTAAACCATAAACCCTAAACCCTAAACCCTACCGTTCTCCAGCAGCAGCACTTCTCCCTCTTTGAGCTGCTCCGAAAGTTCTTCTGTTTCTTCTCCGACGCAGTCGGGGGCGAACTTGACGGGGGTCTTCAGCATTTGCTGCAGCGGCTGCTGCAGGAACCGCAGCGAGTACTGCTGCTGCAGCTGCTGCATCTGCTGCTGCTGCTGCTGCTGCTGCTGCGGCAGCTTGGGGTCCTTGAAGTGCGACAGCAGCAACACGCGGGCCCCCGCGTCCAGCAAATAGCGCAGCGTGGGCTCTAGGGCCCTCATGCGTGTGTCGTCAGTCACTCTGTAGTAGCTGCTGCTGCTGCTGCTGCTGCTGCTGCTGCTGCTGCTGTTTTCTATTACGGCGACGTTGAGGTCTCCCCGCACCAACACCCGCTTGCCTTTGAAGAAGCTGGGGGGTACATCCAGAATGCTCGCAGGCAGCTCATCGTCTGCTGCTGCTGCTGCTGCTGCTGCTGCTGCTGCTGTTGGGGCTCGCTGTTCGCCAGCTTTTGCTGCTGCTGCTGCTGCTGCGGGAACCAGGCTGCGCTGCTGCTGCTGCTGCTGCTGCAAACCCTCTGGGGAGGGAAGCAAGCGGGCAGGCTGCTGGAAGCGGAAGGCAGACGCTGCGGCCACGCACAAACCCTAAACCCTAAACCCTAAACCCTAAACCCTAAGTGCCGACGCCAGCACATGATCGAACAAGTCTCAAGAAAGTGTAGGGTTTAGGGTTTAGGGTTTAGGGTTGGGAGGTACCTTGCCCCAGGCAGTAGCACAGACAGAGCGGAAGCGCTAAAGCCCGAAGATGAACCATCTGCAAAACACTTCAAAGCCTGGACCCTAAACCCTAAACCCTAAACCCTAGACCCTAGACCTTAACGCCAAACCCTAAACCCTAGGTCCCTGAACTTTGAGCTGGCGAAACACTAAATGGAGGCCTAGGGAATTAGCAAACCCTAGTCTCTACATTAAGTCAGATGGCACAGCCTAAACCCTAAACCCTAAACCCTAAGCCCTAAACCCTTACCATCGAATAATTACGTGGAGGCCCTCACGAGACACCAAGAGACCGCTGGGGACACGCTACTAGCTAAACCCTGCAAGGGTTTAGGTTTAGAGTTTCAGTTTAGGGTTTTCAAAAAATCAAAGAAACAGGCTTCAGGGTTTAGGGTTTAGGGTTTGCAAGACATGCAGCTGCAGCCGAAAGCCCCGCCTCCAGAGCACACGGCCGACAGCAGCGGCAGCTGCATCCAGGGTTTAGGGTTTAGGGTTTAGAAAGCTTCTCCAGGGCAAAAGCACCTTCGAGGGTTTAGGGTTTAGGCTTTAGGGTTTGTGGGGTGCTGTACAGGTGTCGAGACACCGCGCGCCCCCACAGCTGCTGCCTCTTCTTCCTCCACAACAAATTTGCGAACAAGATTTTTCTTCGTTTCTTTTATTCTAATTATATATCTACAGTCGCAGTATTTAGGGTTTAGGGTTTAGGGTTTAGGGTTTAGGGTTTAGGGTTGCAGCAACGCCCACTCCTTCCGAGTGCGGTGGAGGGCCACAGAGCCTGGCAGCTTTTTAGGGTTTTCTTTGGAATTAAAATTCTTCTTTTTGGAATTAAAAAGATTTATTTAATTTAAAAAATGAAAGAATTTATTTAATTTAAAAGAGGGTTTTATTTCAATAAAAAATAAAATTAAAATTGCAACTTTCCCTGTGATGCATAGGACTCTTGAATGTACATACACCTCGCAGCGAAAGGGCATTGCTGCTGCGTGCTTGAAAGCTAGGGTTTAGGGTTTAGGATAGGTTAATTAGGGTTTTGGGTTTGGGTTATATAGAGTTCGGGAAAGGCAGCTTCTCCTTTAGGGTTTAGGAGAGGCTTCTTAGGGTTTAGGGTTTAGGAGAGGCATCCTAGAGTTTAGGGTTTTGAATAGGCTGCCTAGGGTTTAGGTTTATGAGACTTTACCTAGGCTTTAGGGTTTAGGAGAGGCTGCCAAGGGTTTAGGGTTTAGAAGATGCCGCATAGGGTTTAGGGTTTACAAGAGGCTGCTTAGGTTTTAAGGTTTACGAGAGGTTGCTTAGGGTTTAGGGTTTAGGAGAAGCAGCCTAGAAATTAGGGTTTGGAAGAGTTTGCCTAGGGTTTAGGGTTTAGCAGAGGCTACCCAGAGTTTAGAAGGATCTGCCTAGGGTTTGGGGTTTGCTTGTCCACGGCTGATTAAGCAAACCGCTGCAGCAGCAGCTGCAGCAGCAGCTGCTGCTGCTGCAGCAAGTGTTGCAGTACCCGCAGTATCTGCTGCTGCTGCTGCAGCGAATCGTGCTGCTGCCGCTGCTGCTGCAGCGAATTTCGCAGCAACAGTATCAGCAACAGCAGCAGCATGATTCGCTGCAGCAGCAGCAGCAGCGCGATTCGCTGCAGCAGCTGCTGCCTTTATCTTAGCAGAAGCAGCCAAGAAGACCCAGCTGGCAGAAGGACAGCAGCAACAACAGTGGCAGCAGCAGCAACAGCAGCAGCAGCAGCTGTTGCTGCTGTTCACGGTTCTAG
>NW_013545950.1:0-5208 GCF_000499545.2 Eimeria tenella
TTGCGTGCTTCTTTTTCCGCTTTTTCTTCTGCTGCTTCGCTGCCGCAGCAGCAGAAACAGCTGCTGCTGCTGCTGCTGCTGCATCTTCGCAGCTGCCACTGCGCCGGCGAGGCGGCAGGGCATGTGCAGCAGCAGCAGCAGCTGCTGTAGTTGCTGCTTGTGTTGCTGCTGCATCTGTCTCAACTATGGAGAGATCTGCTGCTGCTGCTGCTCTCTTTTTCATTTGTCTCTTACTTTTGGCTTTAGTGCAATCCTGCTGCTGTTCGTGCTGCTGCTGCTGCTGCTCATCTTGCTGCTGCTGCTGCTGCTGCAGCCACATGCGCTGCAGAGGCTCGTCAGCTGCTGCTGCTTCTGCTGCTGCTGCTGCTGCTGCTGCAGCATCTGAGTTGGCTCTTGATCGACCAGCCTTCTTCTTTGGTCGTTCCTGCTGCTGCTGCTGCAGCAGCATCAGCAGCTTTTGCTGCTTCCTTCTGCTGCTGCTGAGTGGGCCGTGCACACTCTCATGGCGCTGCAGACGCTGCTGCTTCTGTTTAGGAGCAGCAGCAGCAACAGCAGCGGAGTCAGCTTCAGCAGCAGCTGCTGCTAGTTTCTTTTTCTTTCTCTTTACAACAGTGTTCCGCAGCAGGGCCTCTGACTCCTGCTGCTGCAGCGTCTGCTGCTGCAGCTCCTGCTGCTGCTGTTCCCGGTGGTGCTCCTCTTGCTGCTGCAGCGACACCTCTTGCTGCTGCTGCTGCCAGACTGCAGCATGGGCGCTGCGCCGTTTTTGGCGCTTCGAAGAGCTGCCGCTGCTTTCGGGTGCACGAACTTCAAACGCAGCAGCAGCAGCAGGGTCTTTTGCTGCTGCTGCTGCTGCTGCTGCTGCTGCCGATTCAGAAGGCATCAACTCCTCCATGGAATCTTCTGGAGCTTCTGTTGCTGTTTCTGTTGCTGCTGCTTCTGCTGCTTCCTCTTCTTCACTGGTTGCTGCTGCTTCTGCTGCTTCTTCTTCATTTGCTGCTGCTGCTTCTGTTGCTTCGTCTTCCTCATGTGCTGCCGCTGCTTCTGCTGCCTCCTCTTCCTCATCTGTTGCTGCTGCTTCTGCTGCTTCCTCTTTCTCATCTGCTGCTGCTGCGTCTGCTGCTTCGTCTTCTTCATCTTCTGCGGTTGCGTGTGCTGCATCTTCGTCTTCACCTGCTGCTGCTGCTGCTTCCTCGTCTTCATCTGCTGCTTCTGCTGCTTCCTCCTCTTCATCTGCTGCTGCTGTTGCTTCCTCCCCTTCATCATTTGCTGCTGCTGCTGCTTCCTCCTCTTCATCTGCTGACTGCTGTTCCAAATCAGAGGTCCATTCGCCCTGCTGCTGCTGCTGTTGCTGCAGCTGCTGCAGCAGCAGCGCCCTCTCAGCATCTTCACCGTGCTGCTCCTCCTGCAGCAGCAGCAGCTGGACCTCAGAATCTCCATTCTCTGAGTAGGCTTCAGCAGCAGCAGCAGCAGCAGCGTGCTCTGCTGCTGCTGCTGCGTGGGGATCGAACGATCCCAGCAGCAGCGACGGCGACGCTGGAGTGTCTGCTGAAGAAGCAACTGATATACTGTCTGCAGCAGCAGCAGCAGCAGCTGCTGCTGCTGCTGCAGCAGCAGGCACTCTTTGGTCCTCGCTGCTGCTGCTGGCTTCAGTGTCGCTGCTGTACATACGCCAGCCATCAGGCGCTGTTGCTTCTGGAAACAGCAGCAGCAGTTCCTGCTGCTGCTGCTGCTGCTTTATCTTCTCGAGTTGCTGTTGCTGCTGCTGCTGCTTGCAGCAACAGTGCTGCTTGCAGCGCTGCCTCATTTGTAGCATTTGTTCGAGCTGCTGCTGCTGCTCTTGCTGTTGTTGCTCTTGCTGCTGCTGCTCTTGACGTTGCTGCTCTTGCTGCTGCTGCTGCAGCTTCTCCATCCTTCGCTTATGCCGCTGCTCCCGCTTCAGGGCACTTTGCTGCAGCAGCAACTCGCCTGCGTCAGCGGCAGGTGCAGCAGCAACAGCAGCAGAAGTACTGTTTTCATACAGCTGCTGCTTCCCCGGGTCTGAAGAGCTGCGCCTCTGCTGCTGCTTCACCCGCCTGCGATGGCAGACGTCGACTTGCTGCTGCTGCTGCTGCTGCTGCAGCTCCTGCTGCTCTTGATGCTGCAGCAGCTGCTGTTGCTGCTGCGGCGGCTGCTCTTCGTCGCTCTGCTGCTGCCGCTTAATTGGGGAAGTTTTGTGCCCACGTCTCTCTTGCTGCTTCCGGGCTGCTGCACCGTCAGTAACAGCGGCAGCAGCAGCAGCAGCAGCAGAATGAGACTCGTACGTTTGCTCGGCGCTGCTGCGTTCTTGCATGCGCTGCTCCAGAGCCAGCAGCAGCAGCTGCTGCTGCTGCAGCATTTGCTGTGTCTGTAAGATGGTTTGCTGCATCTGCTGCAGCTGCTGCCGCAGCAGCCGCTTTTCCCCAGAGTCGCTGCTGCTCCTGCTGCTGCTGCTGCTGCTCCTGCTGCTGCTGCGCCGCTTCCTGCGGCGGCTCTTCTTCCTTCCTGTCTCTACTGTCAGTGCTGCTGACGTGCTGCTTGTTGCAGTTGTTGCTGCTGCTGCTGCTGCTGTATATTTCGTGGAAAGTGCCTCTGTGTCCGACACATGCTGCTGCTGCTGCTGCTGCTGCTGCTGCATTCCTTGAGGAAACGAGAGGGCCTCCTGTCCCTGCAGCAGGAAATAAGGCCCTTCTTCTTCCTCCTCTTGCTGCGGCTGCTGTTGCTGCTGCTGCTGCTGCCAGTCGGGTTCAAAGCCTCCAGCAACAGTGTGCCGTCGGTGCATGCGCTGCTGCTGCCGCTGCTGCTGCTGCTGTTGCTGCGGAATGCCGATGGCTGCTTGCGCGCTGGACCGGCCCCTCACACCCTGCTGCCGCTGCTGCTGCTGCTGCAGCTGCTGCTGCTGGTTTTCTGGCAGCAGCGCCACAGGGGCTGAGGTGAGAGAGGCAGCCGATAGCAGCGGAGGCGAAACCGCTTCTGCTTCTGCTGCTGCTGCTGCTGCTGCTGCTGTTTGCTGCAGCGGCTGCTCAGGCAGACACACAGCCAAAGGAGAAGCAGGAGGTGGCCTGTAGCTGCTGTGCTGCAGCATCGCCTCCAGTCTGCTGCTGCTGCTCTGCTGCTGCAGCTGCTGCGGTGCAGCAGCAGGCAGCACGCGCAGATCCGATGGCCCCAGAGAGGCTTCCTGCAGCACAAACCCTAAACCCTAAACCCTAAACCCTAAACCCTGAGACCGAAACCCTAAACCCTTAACCCTAAACTTTTAGTCCACGGTCTGATTTGACCCAGCAAGAGTATAAAGCATTTTCAAGCCCCAAATCCTACACCCTAAACCCTAAAGCCCCAAACCCTAAACCCTAAACCCTAGCGAACCCCTGAGCAATTCATGTCAGAGAGAATTTGGTCAGTAACGGCTTCGCTAGAAGCAAGGAGGGTTTGCGGCAGCTGCATGAGACGGTGGTGCTGCTGCTGCTGCTGCTGCGGGTGCAGCAGTAGCTCGTCGTCGCTGCTGCCGCTGCCAGCAGCAAACCAAGCAGCAGCAGCATGCTTTTTCCGCATGTGCTTTCTCCGCTTTAGGAAGAAGCGCTTGCTGCTGCTGCTGTTCTGCTGCTGCTGCTCCTCATAGTCTGAATTGCTGCTGCTGCTCCTGCTGCTGCTGCTGCTCATCCAGTCCTGCACCCCTGGCTCTGAATCGCTGTCGCTGCTGAAGTTGTTGGTATCATCATCGCTGCTGTCTGCTGCTGCTGCTGCTGCTGCTGCTGCTGTTTCTGCTGCCGCTTCTGCTGCACCCGCCTGGGCCCGAGCTACTTCGTCCGCCTGCTCTGCTGCTGCTGCGGCTGCAGCTGCTGCTGCTGCTGTCATTGCTGCTGCTGCTGCTGCGGATGCCTCAGCAGCACGAACGCCCTGAGCTGCAGCAACGGGCAGCAGTTTTGCTGCTTCGGCGGTCGCCTGCTCAGCTGCTACTGCTGCTGCTGCTGCTGCTTCTGCTCGAGCAGCAGCAGCAGCTGCTGCTGCTGTTGCTGCCTTCACCGTATCTCCTTCTGCTGCTGCTTTGGCTGAGTCTGCCGCTGCAGCGGCAGCAGCAGCCCGCCCCCGTGCTGCCTAAGCAAGCAACAAATCCAAGCCGCAAACCCCAAACCCTAAACCCTCAAACTAACCCTTGCCGCCTTTGCTGCTGCTGCTGCTTACCTCTTTAGTTGTCTCCACGCAATCGAAGCCGACAAAGTCCTCCAGAGACCGAACGCCCATATCCTGAGCCCAAACCCTAAAGCCTAAACCCTAAACCCTAAACCCTAAACCCTAAACCCAAAGCCGTGAAATTCGAAAGCCTAAACCCTACGCCAAAACGTTTCAATTCGAAAACCCTCCGAAAGCAGAGAGGTTCACAATTTAGTGTTTGGACTTTAGGGTTTAGGCTCAGGGTTTAGGGTTTAGGTTTAGGGTGTATACCTCAGGTTCTTGCTGCCGCTGCAACTCCTCATCTTGCGCGATGCTCAAGCCTTCTGCGTCTCCTTTCTGCTGCTGTTGCTGCTGTTGCTGCTGCTGCTGTTGCAACTGCAGCTGCTGCTGTTGCTGCTGCTGCTGTTGCTGCTGCTGGTCAGAAGCAAGCGGCTCACAAATCGACGCCTGCGCAGCCAAACAACCGCAAACCGTAAACCCTAAACCCTTAATTGAAAACCCTAAACCCTAAACCCTAAATTGTAAACCCTAAACCATAATGCCTTCTAGCTCTTACAGGCGCAGTTGTGGAGACTGGAGAAAGCGGGCAGCTGGCAGCAGCTTCTGTAGCTGCTGCGCTGTCCAGGGCGCAGCTGCTGCTGCTGGTGCTGCTGCTGCCCTGCCACTGCTGCAGCAGCTGCTGCAGTTCTTGCTCCAGGTTGCGGCAGCTTTGTAGGACGTATTCGAGGTGCTGCAGCTGGTGGGGTTTGTGTTGCTGTTGCTGCTGTCGCTGCTGCAGCAGCAGCTGTTGCTGCTGCTGCAGCAGCTCCTGCTGCTGCCTGTGGAGCTGCTGCAGCAGCACCGTGGCCTGCTTGATCTGGTGCTGCCTGTGCTGCTGCTGCTGCTGCTGCTGCTCCATTGCTGCTGCTTCTACGTGCTTCCATTCTCTGTACTTGTTTGTAATAAAACGCTGCGAATGGCGCAGCCTATAAGGGTCAAAGGGAAAGAAAGCATCTAAAGGGTCTGCTGTTGCTGCTGCTG
>NW_013545951.1:0-5311 GCF_000499545.2 Eimeria tenella
CTGCTGCGCTGCAGCTGCTGCGGGCGCTGCAGCTGCTGCCGCTACACCCGCCTCAGCAGCTTCCTTCTGCGCCCTACATGCTTTGCTGCTGAACATCACCAGTGCTTTTGTGCTGCAGCGGAGCAGCAGCAGCAGCGACAATATCAGCAGCAGCAGCAGCAGTGCTGCGCGTTGCCTGGCTGCTTGCTGCTACGTATTTGCTGCTGTAGATGAAGCAAGCAGCGCCTGGGAGACCCTATGGCTCAGTAGATGCTTTTGTTTTGCTGCTGCTGCTGCCGACACCCTTGCTGCTGCTGCTGCTATCAATACTGCTGCTGCTGCTGCTGCTGCTGCCAGCGCTTCTGTCTAGAAGGCCTGCTAAGCCACTACAACTGACAACGGAGAAGGACAAAAAGAGAATCAACTGTGCCTAGTCTGCTGCAGCAGCAGCACACGCATTGTGCTGCAGCAGCAAGGGGTTCCGCAGCAGCTAACTGGCAGCGCTTGCTGCAGCTGCTGCAGCAGCAGCAAACTAAGCAGGAGCATCTCCGCCCACGACTGCCTCGAGGCGGGCCGCAAAGAAGGCAATGCTGCTGAGCTCGTGCTGCTGTATGTACACCCCGGTGCTGCTGCTGCTGCTGCTGCTGCTGTTCACACCGTTTTGCTGCTGCGGCGCTTCCGCCACTCTGCTGCGGCTAGCTAGGAGACACAGCAGCCGCAAGGACGGCAGCTGCTGCAGCAGCTGCGGCAGCAAAGGAGACAGAGAGATGAGCTTGCTGCTGGTTGCTGCTGCTCGAACACCTGAAGCAGCCCAGCTGCCCGAGACGCCGCAGCCAGCAGCAGCAGCAGCATAGCCCTCTGCTGCACCTGCATGCAGCGGACGTGGCCCGCCTTCGAGGCGCTGGGTGCGCTGCAGCAGCAGCTGCAGCAGCAGCGCATTGCTATCCCTTCCAGCTGCACCAGCAGCGCCTCCAATTTGCTGCTGCTGCTGCTGCTGCTGGGATGCGCGGGCGCGCAGCAAAAGGCCAGCTTGGGCAGCGGCTTGCTGCTGCTGCCACTGCTGCTGCTGCTGCTGGTCTTGCTGCTGCACCCGCTGCAGCAGCACGGCGTCAGGCCCCACGCTGCAGTCCGGGGTAACTGCAGTGAGCAGCAGCAGCGCCTTCAGCAGCATTTGCCGCGCCGTGTGGAAGCAAAGCAGCGGCTGCTGCTGCTGCTGCTGCAGCAGCGGGTGGGCCTGGGCCCTGGCCCGGGCCTCTTCTATCACTGCATGCAGCAGGTGTCTGTACACCCGAAGCAGCTTCAGCAGCGCAACAAACAGCAAATCTTCCGTGGGGTTTTCTGCTGCTGCGCCTTTAAAGCCCACAGGGGCGACAGCAGCAGCAGCAGCTTGGTCATCTGCTGCTGCTGCTGCTGCTGCTGCAGGGGTTGCTGCGGTGCCGGCAGCAGTCGCTGGCGCTGCGTCTCCCCCAGAGGACTGCTTCTGCTGCAGTCCATCTCCTGCTGCTGCTGCTTCAGAGTCGAGGGCCGAGGAAGTCCGCTGCAGCAGCTGCTGCTGCTGCCACAGTGCAGCCAAATGAACGCACACCTGCAGCGGGGCATCCAGCAGGTCCCCCTGCTGCTCCATCCACAGCAGCAGCTGCTGCAGCAGCTGCGCCGATGGCCCCTCAGCAAAGCAAGTTAGCAGGCTCTGCAGCAGCAGCAGCAGCAGCAGCAGCACATGCGTACCCGTATCCTATGCTGCTCTTCTGCTGCTGTCGGCGCGAAGTAAACAGCAACTGCTGCAGCAGCGACATCAGCAGCAGCAACTGCAGCAGCAGCGGCAACTGCAGCAGCAGCAGCACATCTGCGCACCTCTATGACTTTCAAAATGTCCGACAAGAGTCCCAAAGGAGGCAGCAGCACAGCAACTCTCCCGAAGCTCACAGCAGCAGCAGCTGACCAGCATCGCTGCTGCAGCAGTGGCAGCACCGGCTGCATGCGCGCCTGCTGCTGCAGCAACGGGGAGCTCAGCAGCAGCTCCAGCGCTGTCTGCTGCTGCCAGAGCCGCTGAGACTGAAGGCCCCAAGCGAAGTGGGGATCCTGTAGCAGCAACAGCAACAGCAGCAGCAGCAAAGGGGCCACACACGGGCCTTCAAGAAGGCTCTGGACTTTGGTTCCTTCAGCAGCAGCAGCAGCAGCACAGAGAGCAGCAGTGTCAAGTGCAGCAGCAGCAGCAGCAGCGGGAAAAGCTGCAGCAGCGGCACAAAAGTAGCAGCAGCAGCAGCACCAACTGCAGCAGCAGCATGGGAAGCGGGAGCTGACTCCACACTTACTAGACAGAGCAGGGAAGCCAACTGACACGAGGCTCGGGCGAGGCTGTTTTGCTGCTGCCACGATTGCTGCTGCTGCTGCTGCTGCTGCCGCTGCAGCGCCTGCACACCTGAGAGGTGAACCAAAAACAGCTGACCCACTGCAGCAACAGCAGGAGCTGCTGCGCGCTCGCTGCTGTTGCTTCTCTTCGACTGCAGCAGCAGCTCCCGCGGAAGTAAAGGGCCCGACTGCCACGGGCCGCCGCCATTCTGCTGCTGCTGCTGCAGCACCCCCTGCAGCAGCAGCAGCAGCAGACGTAGAGCAGCAAGAGGAAGGCAGCACCGAATCCCGAAGAGTTCAACACATGTGGGGTCGTCAGCTGTCTGTACACCCCGCAGGAACGGCCGCTGCTGCTGCTGCTCAGCCCACCAGCTGGGGACACTGCTGCTGCTGCTGCTGCTTTGCTGCTGACTGGCGTCAAAGAACAGCAGCAACAGCAAGGTGAGATAACGGTCTGAATCCGCCTGCAGCTCTTGAATGAGTGCCGTGCAGATTGGGCTTGCTGCAGCGCTGGCGGCAGCAGCTGCTGCTGCTGCGCCTTCCTCGCGCTGCTGCTGCTGCTGCTGCTGCTGCGGGTCTGCAGCAGGCAGCGTCAGCAGCAGCTGCAAGCTGCCGTACAGCAGCGCCCGTGCTGCTGGCGGCAGCAAATGAGGCACATCTGTAAGCAGCAGCACGAGCAGCTGCGTCTGCTGCAGCGGGAAGGCCCGGGACTGCACGTTGCTGCTCTCAGCTGCCTGTACACCCCACGCCAGCAGCAGCAAGTGCTGCAGCACAACCAAGCCGTAGATCTGCCGCAGCTTGTAGCAGCAAAAGCGCTCACTAGTTAAGTAGCAGTCTAAGACCTCTGCGGCGCGCTGCGCCAAAAGGCCGCAGTTGCTGCTGCTGAGGGCTCCCGCTGCTGCTGCTGCTGCTCTCGGCAGCACTTGCTGCTGCAGCGGGGAAAGCGCCTGCTGCTGCTGCTGTTGCTGCAGCTCGAAGCAAGCAGCAGCTAACTCCGGAAGAGCCCCCAAGGCGCAGTACAGCGCAGCGCGCAGCGATGACTGGTAAGTTGTCCTGAAGAGCTCAATCCACAGCAGGCTTGCTGCTGCTGCATACAGCTGCTGCTGCTGCTGCTGCTGCGGCAGCGGCGCAGCAATGCCCGCCGCGCGCAAAATGCGCTGCACATGCGTCAAGAACAGCTCGGGGCTCAGCAGCAGCCACACATTGTTGCTGCCTCTCCCGTTCGGCGCTCGCTGGAGCACCCCACACAGCCTGTCAGCAGCAGCAGCAGCAGCAGCAGCAGCAGCAGCAAGACGCACAATTCGTCGCAAACGCTCAGCTGCTGCCCCGTCGAAGCAGGCGCGCCGCCTCAGTCCCTACAGAGGCAGCAGCCATCACCCCTGTCTTAACTGAAAGCAACAGCAGCAGAGCAGCAGCAACAGCAGCGCAGCAGCAGCAGCAGCAGCGCAGCAGCAGCAGCAGCGCAGCAGCAGTAGCAGCCCGTGTCTCACCTTCGCATCTCCATCCTTGCAAGTTTTACCGACGGTCTCCCGGCCAGTCCGTCGACGGCCTCCCAGCAGTGCGCAGCATGGGCGCGCTGCTGCTGCTGCTGCTGCTGCTGCTGCTGTTGCAGCAAGAAGCTCAGCTGCGGGTCCTCGGTGACTGCGTCTATGGCTTCCACGAAGAAAAACAGCAGCCGCTGCAGCCCCGACAAAATGTCCCTCTGGCCTTGTCTTGCTGCACTGATGAGGAGGCAGCAAACTCTAGCTAGCTGCTGCGTGCGCTGCCGTTCATTGAGCTGCTGCTGCTGCTGCCAGACTGCTGCAGCGCCGCCGCCGCCGCTGCTGCTGCTGCTGCTCGCTGCTGCGGCTGCGCGCGCCGCCGCGTGCTGCACGTCCAGGCGGCACAGCTGCGTGCATGCAGCCAGCAGCAGCAGCAGCGGGGGCCGCAGCAGCAGCGGGACCAGGGGGTAGCGCAGCAGCAGCTGCTGCTCGAGAAAGCGGTAACGCTCGGGCCACAAAATGCCCACTGCATGCAGCGCAGCATTTGCTGTTTGGGGATGTGCTGCCAGCAGCTGCAGCAGCTGCAGCGCAGCAACGCCGCAGCAAACCTGCGTGTACACCCCAGCCAGCCCGGGCTGCCGCTCTGCGTCTCCCAAAAAGCTGCCATCTGCTGCTGCTGCATGCGGCGGCAGGTCTCCTGTCTCCTGCTGCAGCAGCGGGACTTGCTGCGGCTGCTGCGCCACGGCCACAACAGCAGCAACAAGGCTGCTGCCTCTTTCCAGGGCCCGCGGCGCCCACTGCAGCGGCTGCAGCGGCTGCAGCGCTGCTGCTGCTGCTTCTGCTGCTGCCGGCAGCAGCAGCGCCTCGCTGCACGACGGCAGCACCCCGAAGGAAGACAAGCCTGCTGCTGCTGCGCCGCCGCTGCTGCTGCTGCTGCTGAAGGCGAGGCCCAGCAGCAGCAGCGGGAACGGCACGGCCGTTAGCGGCGCCCCCTCTCCGCATGTCTGCTGCACCCCCTGCAGCAGCAGCAGCAGCAGCAACTCCCGCAAAGACACACTGTGGTATCTTGAAGCAGCAGCATCAGCAGGCAAATGAAGACAAGACCCCACAAGGATTTCCTCGGGGGGGGCCCAGGGCGGCAGCAGCCAAGCAGCACGGGGCTGCAGCGGCAGCAGCAGCGCGAGTTCTATTGCTGCTGCTGACAGCACCGGCGCTGCTGCTGCTGTTCCTGCTGCTGCTTCGCGCCCATACAGCAGCCGCGCGCCCTCGCCCCGCGGCGCCTCAGCCAGCAGCGGGTCGCTTTGTCGCCGCCGCTGCTGCTGCTGCTGCTGCTGCAGCGCGATGCAGCGAGCTAGTGCTGTCCAAGTTGCTGCGTCTGCTGCTTCAATCATTGTGTCTTCAACTGTCTGCCACCTTTCGTCGAGAGCAGCACAGAGCGGCAGGGCCGTGGCCGAGGAGGTCGCAGGCAGCTGCCGCCTGCTGCTGCTGCTGCTGCTGCTGCT
>NW_013545952.1:0-4598 GCF_000499545.2 Eimeria tenella
AGGGCTTTTCTGTTGGACTTTCTGGAAACAAAAGAACAGCAGTGGGGCTCTTTTTGGTTCTCTGCGGGCTCGTTTTGACAGGTAACAAACAATAGTGCCATTTATATCCCAGAAATTAGATTTCCAAGTTAAATTTGATTCAAGTTTTAATTAATTTCTTTTCACTTGAAAAAAAAGATTCAAAAGGTCAAGTTTTGCAGTTTTACTCCGCTGCGTGTTTCTGCATGAATAGTTGAATTTCAGGTTGGACTTGAATTCATCTTTCTGCATTTTCGTCCCTTTTCTGGACTGTAAAGTCTAATTAAATAGATAATATTATTTATTTTAAAACTGAAGATTAATTTCTCTTGGTTTCTGTAGAAAGGATCAGAGTCCGAGCTGCCGAGTTGAATTTCAGTTTCAAGTTGAATTCTTCTGTTCGTGTTTTTGGAACGAAAGTGGTTATTTTTCGAGATCTAATTTATTTTAATTTAATGTAATTAAACAACAAGTTAATAATTCGTGGAAAGTAATTCAATTTGATTTAATTTAATGTAATGTTTCCACAAGGGTGAGGTGCATTGCTGAGTTCGGGTTGGTTAGAGCATCAAAGTTGAATTCAAGTTTCAATTTGAATTCACATTTGTTTCCACTCAGCTCCGGTTCCTCTTCAAAAGTCTGATTAATTAGTATTAATTTATCTTTAAATAGTTCAGTTTATCTTTTCTGCAAAGGTGTGGTGAATTGGATCAAATCAGAAAAGTTGAATTTCAACTTCAAGTTGAATTCATCTTTGAACTCCCGCGGTGGCGAATCCGCGGCTGATCTGGCCGATAATTTGTCCTTTCCTGTTATTTTTTTGAATGTTTGCTTTCATTTTCCTTTTTTTCTTATTTATTTCTCAGCGATTCATCTGAATAAGTACAAACAAGTGCCCACGAGCGCCCTAGACAGCCTGCGGTGGCGGGGCTACAGAATGCGGCGAGATGCTTCTCCAGGCGAGAGGCAAGCAGCAAGCATACTGGATCGTTTGTCTCTTTCTTTTTTCACAGTGGGGCTGGGCCTCGTTGTGTTGGCAGCAGGACTGTCAGCAAAGAAGAAAAGATGTGGGAAGCAGCAGCGCCTTCCGCTGCATCAGCTGACGGGCGCAGACGCGGAAGCAGCAGCAGAGCCGAACGCGGCAAGAGCAGCAGCAGCAGCAGAAAGGGCAGCAGCGGCAGCAGCAGAAAGGGCAGCAGCAGCAGCGGCAGAAAGGGCAGCAGCAGCAGCAACGGCAGCAGCAAAAGCAGCGCACGCAAAGGCACCGGATAGTGCGCTGTCAGCACCGGCAGTGACGCCCTCAGCAAGGATGCAAACAGGAGCAGCAGCACCAGGAGCAGCAGCAGCACAAACTGCAGCAATTTCAGCAGCAGAAACAGGGCCAGAGCCAGAAGACACGTCGATGCCGATAATATATGAAGTGTCTGTGGTAGCAGCAGCACGAAGAAGAGCGCCAGCAGCAAAAGCAAAGCCAGGAGAAGCCACAACATCAACTGCAGCAGCTCCAGCAGCAACAGACACGCTGCCAGCAGCAGCAACGCAACCACCAACAGCTGCAGCAGCAGAAGACACACCAGCAGCAGCAGCAGCAACACCAGAAACGCCACCACCAGTGGCATCACTGGCTCGAGAAGCAGCAGCGCCGACAGCAGCAGCAGCACGACTCGAAGCAGCAGCACACGTAGCAGCAACAGCACAACTAGCAGCAGCAGCACAGCTGGCAACAATGGTAATGGCGTCAGCAGCAGTAAACGAAGCAACAAAGCAAGCAGCAGAAGCAGCACCAGCAGCAGATGCGGCGCTTGCAGTAGCAGCACTAGCAGCAGCAGCAGCAGCAGAAGCAGCATCACTTGGTGCAGCAACGTCAGCAGCAGAAGCACCGCCAGCAGCAACATCAGCAGCAGAAGCAGCAGCAACAGGAACTGCAGCACTAGCTGCGGCAGCAACAGCAGTGACAGAAGCAATAGAGGCAGCAGCAGAAGCAGCAGCAGCATCACAAACGGATGAAGAGAAAGCAGCAGCAGCGTTAGCAGCGGCCGCGTTAGCAGCAGCAGCAGCAGAGATGCCGCCAGCGGCACCTCGAGAAGCAGCAGAACCAGCAGCAGCACTGCCAGCAACAGCAAAAGACCCAGAAGCCACAGCAGCAGCAACGCCACCAGAGCGACACGCAGCAGAGGAAACACAACCAGCAGCAGCAACACAACCAACAGCAGCAGCAGCAGCAACACAACCAACAGCAGCAGCAGCAGCAACACCAGAAATGACAGACGAAGCAGAGGCAATACAACCAGCAGCAGCACCAGCAGCAACACCACCACTAACAGCAGCAGTAGCAGCAACACCAGCAACAACACCAGAAACGACAGACGAAGCAGAGGCAGCACAACCAGCAGCAGCAACATCGCCAGCAGCAGCAGCAGCAGCAACACCAGCAACAACACCAGAAACGACAGACGAAGCAGAGGCAGCACAACCAGCAGCAGCAGCACCGCCACCAGGAGCAGCAGCAGCAACACCAGCAACAACACCACAAACGAAAGACGAAGCAGAGGCAGCACAACCAGCAGCAACACAACCAACAGCAGCAGCAGCAGCAACACAACCAACAGCAGTAGCAGCCCCAGCACCAGCAGCAACACCAGGAACGATACACGGAGCAGAGGCAACACAACCAGCAGCAGCAACACAACCAACAGCAGCAGCCGCAGCAACACAACGAACAGCAGCACCAGCACCAGCAGCAACAGCAGAAACGATGCACGGAGCAGAGGCAACACAACCAGCAGCAGCAACACAACCAACAGCAGCAGCAGCAGCAACACCAGAAACGACAGACGAAGCAGAGGCAATACAACCAGCAGCAGCAACACAACCAACAGCAGCAGCAGCAGCAACACCAGCAGCAACACCAGAAACGACGGACGAAGCAGAGGCAATACAATCAGCAGCAGCAACAGAACCAACAGCAGCACCAGCGCCAGCACCAGCAGCAACACCAGAAACGACACAGGCAGCAGAGGCAACACAACCAGCAGCAGCAACACAACCAACAGCAGCAGTAGCAACACCACCAACAACAGCAGCAGCAGCAACACCAGGAACGACAGACGAAGCAGAGCCAACACAACTAGCAGCAGCAACACAACCAACAGCAGCAGCAGCAGCAACACCAGAAACGACACAGGCAGCAGAGGCAACACAACCAGCAGCAGCAACACAACCAGCAGCAGCATCAGCAGCAACACCAGCAGCAACACCAGAATCGGCACACGAAGCAGAGGCAACACAACCAGCAACAGCAACACAACCAGCAGCAGCAGCAGCAACAACACCACCAACAGCAGCACCAGCAGCAACACCAGCAGCGACACCAGCAGCAACACCAGAAGCGACCCACGCAGCAAAGGCAACACAACCAGCAGCAGCAATACCGCCAACAACAGCAGCAGCAGCAACACCACCAACAGCAGCAGTAGCAGCAACACCAGCAGCAACACCAGCAGCAACACCAGGAACGACGCACGCAGCAGGGGCAGCACAACCAGCAACAGTAACGCCAGCAGCAGCAGCAGCAGCAGATGCACCACATCGAGAAAGAACACTGACAGCAACAGCAACATTGGCAGCAGCAGCACATGTAGGAGCAACGGTGGCGGAAACAGCAACAGCACCAGCAGCAGCAGTACCACCAGGAGCCCCACCAACAGTAGCAGCAGCAGCTGTACCACCAGAAGCACCAGCAGCAGCAGCAGTACCACCAGAAGCACCAGCAGCAGCAGCAGAACCACCAGAAGCACCAGCAGCAGCAGTAGCAGCCCCACCCAAATCCAAGCCAACAGCAGCAGCAGAAACAGAACCTGCAGAAGCAACAACAACAGATGAAGAAGAAGCAGCACCAGCAACACCGACAGAAGCAACACCACCGGCAGCAGCAGCGCCACCAGCGGCAGCAGCAGCAGCAGCAGCAGCGCCACCAGCAGCAGCAGCAGCAGCAGCAGCGCCACCAGCAGCAGCACAGCCGCAGCAGCGGAGGAGAGGGTAAAACGCTGCAGCGGGCGAACACCCAAGAGAAGCCGCAGCAGCAGCAACAGCTGCAGCATCCGCACGGGCAGGAACAGAAGCAGCAGCAGGAGACAGTGAGCATTTGCTGCAGCACTTGACTTGCTTCCCTCCTTTGTTTGCACTTTGATTTATTTGCATGCTTAGCAGCAGGGAAGGGCCCGTTCTATTCTTTCATTATTTTTGTTGCCTTTCGTGCATGCATAATCTGCCTTCTGAACGCATGCATGCGTTTTGCATGCATGCGCCTGCAAAACGCATGCATGCGTTTTGGGGCTTTCTAGTTCTCGGGGCGCTGCATGCAGTTCCTTCAGGTGTATGTACAGTTTGGAGACCCACGCCCGCCGGGGCAGCCAGTTCTTTCGACTTCGACTTTTCACTTTTCTTCATTTGAAGTTCAAATGCCATTCTTCTCCACTGCAGCAAGCCAACAACCCGGGGCCCCCCGCAGCAGCTAGCAGCAGCAATTAAGCAAACACAACCCACTTCCGGCGCTTTGGGGCCCCCTGTGGGGCCCCAAA
>NW_013545953.1:0-5138 GCF_000499545.2 Eimeria tenella
CAATAAGGTGAAATAAAGAAAAGAAAGAAATTTGATTTTTTTTCACTTTTGGCAGCAGCAGCAAATCCGTCACTGCGCGTCTCGGGCTTTTAAGGCCAATTGTTGTTTTCTTTTGGAATTTACTTTATTTATTTTTATTTATTTAATTTATTTAATTTATTTAATTTATTTAATTTTATTTTAAACTGAAAATGGAAACAGAAGAAGAAAAACTGGAGCCGCCGAAGCGGGGTGTCTTCATTGTCTTCGAGGGTCTCGACAGGTGAAGTGTTCGATTTGATTTATTTACTTATTTAATTCACCCATTTAAATATTTAATTATTTAATTATTCATTTGTTGTTTATTTATTTTTTTTGTTTTTTCATTCGTTTATTTGTTGTTGAGTTCACTGTCGAGCCCCCGCATGAATTCAACTTTGAAAAAAGCGTAAAAATGCATTTTTGATTTATTTCTCTTCATTTCTTTTCGAAAAATCTCATAACGAACAGTTTCTGAATTGTTTTTGTTTTGTTTTCATTCGAATGATAAACTTTTCATTTCATATTCTGTTTTATTTCTGGAACTTTTTTTACTGCTGCTGGCGCTGCGTTGAGGTGTATGTACACCCCAACTTCGTGCAACTTGAAGCACCAGTGCATGCATTTATTATTTCATTCGCATTTAACACTTCATGGACGCAATAAATCGATATATTGTACAAAAATATAGACTTTGTTTGTTTTATAAACATTAATTTGCATTTAAGATTTGATTTTGAAGCATTTGTTTCCAAAAATTCGCATTTGCGGCGCTCGAGGTGCCTACACACCCCAAGCCAGCACCTGAGGTGTACGTACACCTCAATACCCGCTTTTTTTTCTCTTCTACAGATCAGGGAAATCAACTCAGGCAAAAATGCTTTTTGAAAAACTTTCGAGAGATGGTGTCAAAGCCAAACTTATTCGCTTCCCAGGTTAGCAGCCTACTCCGCTGCTGCTGCTGCTGCTGTAGCTGCTGCTGCTGCTGCTGCAGCTGTTCCTGCTGCTCCTGCTCATCCTGCTGGTCGTGCTGCTGTTGCGCCTGCTCCCGTTACTGCTGCCAGCTTCGCTGCTGCTGCTACTGTTGCTACATGAGTTGTTGCTGCTACTCGTTTCACTTCTGCTGCTGGTGCTGCATGGTTTTCTGCTGCTGCTGCTGCATTTGCCATCACTGCTGCTGCCGTCGCTGCTGTCGTTAGTGCTGCTGCTCCTACTGTCTTCGCTGCTGCTGCTGCTGCTGCTGCTGCCTGCTAAGGACCCTGCTGGCTGAAGTCTCTCGGCAGCAGCCCTTATCAATAAAGCCAAAGCAGCCGCAGCCTGAGGGTTTAGGGTTTAGGGTTTAGGGTTTAGGGTTTGTGCAGAGCGGAGCTCAGCTGTGGGGTCTTTAATAGATGCTGCGCTGCAGCAAGCAGCAGCTGTGGAGCCCCACGTGCTGCACTTGCTGTTTGCTGCTAACCGCTGGGAGCAGCAGCAGCAAATTGAAAAGTGGCTTGCTGCTGGCTTTGCTGTTGTTGCAGACAGGTATTCTTTTTCGGGTCAGTTTTATTTATTTATTTTTTTATTTTTTTTATTTATTTTGTTTTTATTTTGTTTTATTTATTTTGTTTTATTTTATCTGTTTGTTTTATTTTATTTATTTCTTTTTTGTTTTGTTTTAGCTGTTTATATGCTTTGTTTTAGTTGTTTATATTATTTTGTTTTATTTGTTTCATTTTATTTATTTATTTGTTTGTTTTATTTGTTTTATTTGTTTTATTTGTCCCATTCGTTTTACTTGTTTCATTTTAGTCCTTTATTTGTTTTATTTTATTTATTTGATTTGCTTTATTTGTTTTGTTTTATTTGTCTGCTCTTTTCGTTTTATTTTATTTTATTTGTTCTGTTTGTTTGTTCATCTTGTTTAATTTGTGTGTCTGTTTTATTTGTCTTACTGTTTTATTTTGTTTATTTTATTTATTTTCTTTGCTTCATTTGCTTCATTTTATTTGTTTTATTTGTTTTATTTGTTTTGTTTTCCAGCATTTTTCGATCAAACAATGTATTTGCTTTTCCAGATTTCTTGCTGCTGCTGCCGCTGCTGGCACTTGTGCTGCTGCTGTAGGCGTTGTCTACTCGACCACCGCAGCAAACCACCGCGCAGCAGCAGCAGCAGCAGCAGCGCCGGAGTCTGGGGGCCCCGTGGGGGCCCCTGTACCCATTTCTGAGGCTTTTGCAAGAAGCACAGAAAAGGGTCTTTTGGCTCCAGATCGAGTTTACTTTTTGGACATTAAACCCGAAGAAGCAGCAAAAAGAGAAGGCTTTGGTAAGCAGTAGCAGCAGCAGCAGCAGCAGCAGCAGCACGAGCAGCAGGAGCAGGAGCGGCAGCACCGTGTCAGCAGCAGTATTGGAAGCGATAGCAGTAGCAGCAGCAGTAGCTGCAGCAGCAGTAGCAGCAACAGCAGCAGCATGATCTGCAGCAGGAGTAGGAGTGGTAGCAGCGGCAGCAGCAGGCAGCAGCAGTATTAGTAGTAGCAGTAGCACTAGTAGCAGCAGCAGCATTAGCAGCAGCAGCATTAGCTGCAGCAGCATTAGCTGCAGCAGCATTAGCTGCAGCAGCATTAGCTGCAGCAGCAGCAGCGGCGACAGTAGCAGGGGCAGCAGCATCTGCAGCAGGAGTGGCAGCGATAGCAGCGGCATCAGCAGCAGCATTAGTAGCAGCAGGAGCAGGAGCAGCAATAGCAGCAGCAGAAGCAACAACGGCAGCAGCAGCAGTCGCAGTAGCAGCAGAAACAGAAGCAGCAATAGCAGCAGCAGCAGCAGCAGTCGTAGTAGCAGCAGCAACAGAGCTAGCAGGGGCAACAGTAGCAGCAGCAGCAGCAACAGAAATAGGAGCATCAGCAGCAGCAGTAGTGACAGCAGCACGAGCAGCAGCACGAGCAGCAGCAGCAGCAGTAGCAGCAGCAACTGACTAGTTTATCCTAAAACAATTTATAAAGCAACAAATCATTTATTTTTTTATTAATATATAATGATAATAAATAATAATAAATAAATTAGTTCTTTTGTGTTTAATTTAATTGTTGGGTTTCACATGCTGCTGCTGCTGCTGCTGCCAAGCAGCCACTTTGTGTCTGTGCAATGCTGCTAATAAATAAATAACAAATAAACAACAAATAATAATAAATAACAAATAATAATAAATAATAAATAATAACAAATAATAATAAATAATAATAACAATAAATAACAATAATAAATGCCAAATAATGGGAAAATGAATAAGCTTTTTTTGTCCGTTTGCTTCTGTTGCTGCTGCTGCTGCTGCTGTTGCTGCTGCTGCTGCTGCTCCGGGTAGGGGCTGAGGTGTACGAGTCGGCGGAGCTGCAGGCTCTGGTGTACAAAGGCTACAAATCTTTTGCTTCTTATTCTTATTGGCGCAGCATAGCAGCAGCAAATTTGTGTCCTTTAGCTGTTCATAAGTTGATTTTAAAAGACCTTGCTGCTATTTTCGCAGAGATAGACCAGCAGCAGCAGCAGCAGCAGCAGGCTGCGGCGGAAGCCCATGAGGGCGCAGCAGCAACACACAGCGCCGCGCACAGAAGGCGCCTCTGGGAGTGAAGCGGCTACGCTGCAGCTGCAGCAGCAACTTCAGCAACTGCAGCAGCTGCAGCAGCAGGAGAAGCAGCAACTGCAGGAGCAGCAGCAATTGCCACAATCGCAGCAGCTGATGCAGTAGCCGAAGCAGCAACTGCAGCGGCAGTAGCAGGAACAGACAGCAGCAGCAGCAAGAGCAGCAGCTGCAACGGCGCAAAAGCAGCAACTGCAGCAGCACTATCCACCGCAGCGTAGCCACCGCAGCAGTAGCAGCGAAAGCAGCAGCAGCAACAGCAGCAGCTGCTGCTGCCTCTTTCCCTCGGCACCAGCCACCCGCAGCTTCTTTAACTTTAGTTCTTTATTTGAAAAAAGAATTTAAGAATTAATTGATTAGTTTTCTTTTCTCGTCCCAGTGAGCTAGAGTGACCGAGGCGGCAGCAGCAGCAGCAGCAGCAGCGGTACGGCAGCAGCAGCACCAGTAGCAACAGCAGTGGCAGCAGCAGCAGTGGCAGCAGCAGCAGCAGCAGCAGCAGCAACGAAAGAAGCAGATCAAGATTGAAAACATAGAAGTGTGATGTAAAAGTCTATGAATAATTTAAATTCATTTTTTTTTACAGCTGCCGTCTGTGCTGCTGAGGTGTACAGACACCCGAGCACTTCACAGCCAGAGGCCCCACCGCCGCCATTTTCTTCTGAAATACATTTTAAAATTAAATTAAATTCAAAATTTTAAATAAAAATCAATTAAACTCAAGTGATTTGCCAAGAAAAACCCTAATGAGTCCAGTCTGGGGGCCCCCGGGGGGCCCCCGGGTCTTCTATGTACCCAGGAGGCCCCTTGGGGCCCCAGGGGGCCCCTGGTGGCCCCCAGAGGGGCCCCCTGATCTGGGGAAGCTGCCTTTGCTGGGACTTCAGAAGCCTTTATTGAGAGAATCAAATAAGATTAAAATTTAATTAAAAAGAAGAAAATTAATTTTTATTTTCTATCCCGTCGAATAGATCCCGGTGTACATACACCCGAAACCCGCAACACCAGGGGGCCCCCACAGGGATGGCGAGGCCCCCCTTGAGGGCTTTTGGGGGCCCTCCCCCACGGGCCCTAGGGGGCCCCCCTCCAAGGGCCCTAGGGGGCCCCCCCCCGAGGGCCTCGGGGGCCCCCCTCCCCGGCGTTTTCGAGGGGGCCCCCCGCTGCAGCAACTGCAGCAGAGGGTACCCTTTTCCCTTAAGTGGAGTTTCTCCCGGGGGCCCACCCAGGGGCCCCCCAGGCCTTGGGCTGGCTGTGGGGGGCCCCTCTTCTGGGGGCCCCCTGGGGGCCCTCAAGGGGGCCCCCAGGAGCTCCAGCTCTTCTGACTCCTTGGGGAACCCCTACCTGGGGGCCCCCCACGTGGGGACCCCCTTGGGAAGCCCCCTGAGTAGGGGCCTCCTGGGGGGCCCCCCTACCTCTGCTGCCTCCACCCTTGGGGGGACCCCCCTTCTGCTGCAGTTTGCCCCTTGGGGGCCCCTCCAAAGGGCCCCCAAGACAGACCTTTCTCTTATTCCTCCCTGGC
>NW_013545954.1:0-4640 GCF_000499545.2 Eimeria tenella
CTAATCCCTGCTGAGACCTGATACTGACCTCATCCGTATCTCCTGTAAAAACAAAGCAAAATAAACGCACACACCCCAAATGGGGAAACCCTAAACCCTAAACCCTAAACCCTAAACCCCAAACCTTAAACCTTAGACCCATCAATTTTCTTCTGAGTAACTCCCGAGTAAACTGGAAAACAACTAAAAGTGTTTTAATTTCGAAGAACGTTTCTTTTTAAATTCAAAAATAAAAAAAGAATTAAAGAAATTAAAAAAGCTGGTCCACTTGTGGCGGTGTGTCCGAGTGGTTAAGGAGGTAGACTAGAAATCTACTGGGCTCTGCCCGCGCAGGTTCGAATCCTGCCGCCGTCGGTCTGGAGTTTTCAACCCTCAAAAAGGGTTTTTAAATTATTTATTTAATTGTTTGCAAATGAATTCCAATAAATTCAGTTTCCATCTTTTTAAACCGCTTAATTAGCCTCATTGGAAGCTGCAGCAGCAGCAGCAGCAGCTGCAGCTGCTGCTGCTGCTGCGGCGGCTGCAGGCAACCTGTCGGCGGCGGCAGCAGCAGCGGCGGGGCCCCACAGCTGCGGAGCGGTTCTAAATAGGTAAAACGCATGCAAAAGAAGTAAATTAAAAAGTGTAAAAGATAAAAAAGAATTAAAAATGGAAAATAAAAAAGCAATTAAACGAAAGCGACGGCGGCAGGATTCGAACCTGCGCGGGCAGAGCCCAGTAGATTTCTAGTCTACCTCCTTAACCACTCGGACACACCGCCATGACGGCCCCGCTTTATTTGAACTCATTTTTGAAGAGTTTGAATTAAATTAATTATTTAATTTGTTTTAATAAAATAGAAAAATAAATAAATCCTTTTTTGCTGCCGGAGTTCAAATTCAAATTCGCCGGCGGGTTCTGCAGGCGCTCCGCGCTGCATGCACGGGGTGTATGTGCAGCTCGTCGAATGGCAGATCGAAAAGAAAAGAAAATAAAATCTTTATTTTCGAATTCGAAATTAAATTTATAATTAAATACAATTAAAGGCTTTTGGGTCTCGAGCTTGTCTGAACACTTTAGAGGTCTCCCGCCAGGGCCTTGCTGCTGCAGCTGCTGCGAGACTCCGCTGCTGCAGCTGCTGCTGCTGCTGTTTGCTTCGGCGGCAGCTGCAGCAGCCGCTGCATCTGCTGCACGTGCTGCAGCAACAAGACAGCGGCAGCAGCTGCGAAACTGACCCAGACTCTTCCATCTCACCTCCCGTACTGCCCCCCAACGGCAGCTGCAGCTGCTGCTGCTGCTGCTGCTGCCGCTGCTGCTGCTGCTGCTGCTGAGGATGCCACAGCAGGAGAAAGGGTCCCTGCGCCGTCGCGCTGGCAGCAGGTCAGCCCGTGAGCGTGTGGAAGCAGCGCGGCACAGTAGCAGCAGCAGCAGCAGCAGCAGCAGCGAGAGCGAGTTAACTGGGGATAAAGAGACCAGTGGGAGCCTCGAAGGAGAAGAATCGGAAGCAGCAGCAGCAGCAGCAGCAGATCTTGGAGCAGATGGAGATGATGACATAAGGCCCTGCAGCAGCTTCGAGCGATTGCTGCTGCAGCATCCGCCCCCGCTGCAGCAGGAGCGGCTGCCGCTGTATCCTCTGCTGCTGGTGAGCTTCTGCTGCTGCTGCTGTATCTGTCGCTGCTGCAGCTGCTGCTGCTGCAGCAGCAGCTGCTGCTGCTCCTGTTGCTGCCGCGTGTTCTTTTCTTTGTGCTGTTGCTGCTGCTGCACACCGGACCCGCGGAAGCATTTAAACATAATTAAATCTCATTTAACTTTAACTCTTTATTTAAAAAATAAAATAAAAAATGTTTTTAATGCCATCAGATTTAAAAAGGCTTTTCTTCTCTGGTGTCTTGCGGTGTACGTACACCTCACGGCATGGCCTATTTTTGGGGTTTCTGTTTTTTTCATTTTTTAATTTTTAAAATTTTATTTTAAAATGAATTTATTTAATCAAAACGATTTTCTCTTTTAAAAATTTATGTTAATTAATTAAAATAAAATGCCATTTTGAATTAATTTTGCTTCTGCTTCATTTATTTTGTACGTATACCCCTCATGTCCGCTGCTGCTGCTGCCGCTGCTGCTGCTGCAGCTGCTGCAGCTGCTGCTGCTGCTGCTGTTGCTCGATTACTGTGACGGAATACGGTGGTGCCCCTCCCTGTCGTTGCTTTTTGGCAAGGGTTTAGGGTTTAGGGTTTAGGGTTTAGGGTGTAGACTGCTGTCCTTACGTATCTCAAATTGCATGCACAGTGAAGGGTTAAATAGAGTGCTAAGAAGGCCAGCAGCAATTTGCTGCTGCTGCTATTTGCAGCTGCTGCTGCAGCGATTTGCTGCTGCTACTGCAGCTGTTTGCCGCTGCTGCTTTAGCGATTTGCTGCAGCAGGAGCCGCATCTACTTGCAGCAGCTGCTGCACCTCCTTGCTGCTGCTGCAGCTGCTGCACCTACTTGCTGCAGCTGCTGCACCCCCTTGCTGCTGCTGCTGCACCTCCTTGCTGCTGCTGCTGCACCTCCTTGCTGCTGCTGCTGCTGCTGCTGCATGCAGGCGGTGACGTTGACAGTGGCGGGTTTGAGTTTCTTGTGCAGCGGAGTGGCAGCTTTTGTGTCTGAAGGACTTTTTGTTTCTTTCCATTATTTGCTGCTGGCCTTTTTGTGTCTCTGTCCCGGCCTTTTCCATTTGCTGCTGCTGCTGCTCGCCGCCCTCAACGTCCCGGGCTTCTCCTACGACTGCCTCCGCTAGCTAGCCACCGCTAGCTAGCCACAGCTAGCCAGCAGCTAGCTAGCCACCGCTAGCTAGCCACCGCAAGCTAGCCACAGCTAGCCAGCAGCTAGCTAGCCAACAGCTAGCTAGCCAGCAGCAAGCTAGCCAGCAGCTAGCCAGCAGCTAGCTGAGAGCTAGCCAGCAGCTAGCCAGCAGCTAGCTCGCTGTGCTTAGCTAGCTAGCAGCAAACGGGGCTGGCCAGTAGCTAGCTAGCTGCTGGCTAGCTAGCTACTCTCTGGCTAGCTTGTAGCTAGCTAGCTGCTAGCTGTGGCTAGCTGGTGGCTAGCTAGCTGCTGGCTAGCTAGCTCGCGGGGGCAGAGATGGCTGGGGTGTACGTACACCCTAGCGGCAAGTAGAGGGGGCCTTTAACATTCCGCTTTTAATTCCTTTATCGCCGCAGCTAAACCCTAAACCCTAAACCCTAGAGGCACTAGAGGTACTGCTGCTGCTCCCCCCACAGGCTAAGGGTTTGCTTCCTCCCGGCCACGCAGCAGCTCCAGGGTTTAGAGCCTAGGGTTTAGGGTTTAGGGTTTAGGGTTTCTGGTCATGAATAATAGGTGCGAAGACGCACGTTTATATAACAAATAGGCAGCATTTTTGTGGTGCATAGGCAAGTCTCTAAACCCTAAATGGCTTACGGTTTAGGGTTTAGGGTTTAGGGTTTAGGGTTTGGAGCAAAGAGGTGAAAAGGAAAAAGGGGCGCTGCAGTGGCAGCATGCAGAAGGAAGTAAATTTTTGTTTTTTGCATTTTATGGTTTTATGGAAGTAAATAAAATTAATTTAACTGAGAATAAACCCATTTAATTCAAAATAAATTAATTAATTTGAAATGGGAGAATTCATTTCACGCAAAATGAGTTAATTTGGTTTTAAATGAATTAATTTAATTTGAAATTAAATCTAAAATGTAACAGAAAATAAATTCAAATATATAAAATGAGTCAGTTACGTAAAAATGAACAAATTTGGTGGAAAATGAATAAAAGTAATTTAAAAATAAAAATCAACTTTTCAAATTTAAATTAATTAATTTAATATAAAATAGCAGACATTTGATTGTCAAAACTTCACAAAAGATAAAATAAAACTAATTTAATTTTAAATTCAAAATGTCCAAATATGAAAATGCATTTATGCCAAATTCACTTTCGCGTCAGGTGTATGTACACCGCATTTAACTCCTAAATTAAATCCACCTTATCTTCAGGTGTATGTACACCGCATTTGAACTAAATTAATTCTGTTTTAGCACGGAGTGTATGTACACTGCACTGAACTTGCACTAAATATATTATTGCATGGAGTCTATGTACACTGCAACAAAGTTGAATTAAATGTATTACAGCGTGGGGTGTATGTACACTGCATTTAAGTAAAATTGAATATATTTTAGCGTGGAGTGTATGTACAGCTGAAGTGTAAAGGCAAGAAGAATAAAAAATAAAAAATCAAAAATGAAATAAAAGAAAATGAAAAAAGAAAAAAGAAGACAAATAAAAAGAAAATGAAAAGGAAATAAAGAGATATAAAAAGAAAAAAATAGGAGTCAAATAGAAATAGGAGGAAAGTGGAAAAGAAATGAAAAATATTAAGATGATTTATTTAAAAAAGGTAAAAAAAAGGATTTAAATATTATTGAATCAAAACTATTCACTTCTATTTATTTATATCAATAGTGTTCTTTCCAAAGACTAGGCTTTAGGGTTTAGGGTTTAGGGTTTAGGGTTTAGGGTTTTAAAGTGTCTCTCTTCATAAATTAATGAATTAAACCCCTACAGCAGCTAAAATATGCTGCGAGGGGAGCCCCCCAATGAAGGCCCCCACAGGCCCTCGTGGAGGGGCCCCCTGGGGGCCCCCAGGGGG
>NW_013545955.1:0-4523 GCF_000499545.2 Eimeria tenella
GTGGCAATGGAGAGACAATGCATGTGCCAAAGAAGGGAGAAAGAAAGTGTACAGACAGCTCAGGCGCTGCGGCTCCAAACCCTAAACCCTAAACCCTAAACCCTAAACCCTAAACCCTAAACCCTAAACCCCCCAATACGAGCCCTTCATGAAAAGCGGGGTGAACTCACTACTTCCCAACCCTAAACGCTAAACCCTAAACCCTAAACCCTCAGGGGAGTGCGCGGCGCACTGTACGTGCGCGATTGGTTTAGGGTTTGCGGTTTTGAATTAGGGTTTAGGGTTTAGACCCTTTGAAATATGCTGCCAGAGAGGTTATATAACAAGAGTACTAGTTTTGCTTTGATGGAAATAAAAAGTGGAAAGCTGCTGCTGCTGCTGCTGCGGCGCTGCTGCTGCGCTGCTGCTGCTGCATGCAACAGGAGCAGCAGATGCTGCAGCGGCTGCTGAAGCTGCAGCAGCAGGTGCTGTCTTTCTTATTTGCTGTAGCGAAATTAAACTTTGAAAAGTCCAAATTAATGTATTAAGTATAAGTGCCACTCTTAGGCTGCTGCTGCTGCTGCTGCTGCTGCAACTGAGCCTACACCGCAAGACAGCAGCACCAGCAGCAGCAACAGCGGTTAGCAGCCGCTGCAGCATGAATTAAACGCAGTTTTATAAATAAATAAAATTAATTAAAAGCAAATAAAAATTTAAATTATTTGTGTTCGAGTTTAGCTGCGGCCAGCTTCGCAAAGCAGCCGCGCCCCTTCGGGGCTGAGCGGGCACCACCAAACCCTAAACCCTAAACCCTAAACCCTAAACCCTAATGGCGGCATGGGACCGTCGGCATGCAACAAAAGTACACAAAAACACGAAAAACATATGCCCTAGGGTTTAGGGTTTAGGAAACACGGCGCAGTGCTCTCGCCTCTAAATCAAATAAAACCCTAAACCCTAGACAGGGCCTACAAACCCTCCCGTTTGCTCTCCTGGCAAACTAGCAAAACCACTAAACCCTAAACCCTCGCGAATGAGGCCCCCGGGGGGCCCCAAGGGGGGCCCCCCCGCAGGGGTTACTAGGGGGCCCCCAAGAAGGCCCCCAGGGGGCCCCCTAGGGGGGCCCCCAAGCCTATCCCTAGGGGGGCCCTCAAGGGGGCCCCTCAGGGGGCCCCCCGGGGGCCCCCCTGTGCGGCTTTTGAGTGCTGCTGCAGCAAATGGGTACGGAGGCGGGGCCGGGAACGGCCAGCCGCTGCTGCTGCTGCTGCTGCTGCTGCAGATGGTGCTTGGGCAGCTGCTGCCGCTGTAACTGCCGCTGCTGCTGCCACTGCTGCTGCTGCAGCTGCTGGCTGGACAGGAGCTGCTGCTGTAACTACTGCTGCTGCTGTAACTGCTGCTGCTGCAGCTGCTGCTTGCGCTGCATCTGTAACTGCTGCTGCAGCTGCTGCTGTAGCTGCTGCTGCAGCTGCTGCTGCAGGGTTGCGGCAGCGGGGCCCCAGCGGCAGACAGCTGCGGCGCTGCAGGACCCCAGTAGTGCTGTTGCTGTTGTTGCTGCTGGCTGCTGCTCCAAGTGCCTGCAGACACTTGCTGCTGCTGCTGCAACAGCTGCTGCTGCAGCTGTTGCTGCTGGTCCTGCTGCTGCTGCTGCAGCAGCAGGTGCTGGTGCTGCTCAGCCTGCTTGCACAGCTGGAGCTGCTCTTTGGGTGCAGCAGCAGCAGAATGGCTGAGGGCCTCCTGCTGTAACGCCTGCAGAGAATATTGCTGCTGCTGCCGGTGCTGCTGCTGCTGCTGCGGCTGCTGGACCTGCTGCTGTAGGAGCTGCAGCTCTTGCTGCTGAAGCTGCTGCTGCTGCAGTTCAGCTTGCTGCGCTCGCTGTGCACGAGAAGCATGCTGGCTCTGCTGCAGCAGCTGCTGCTCTCGGTGTTGCTGCTGCTGCTGCTGCACAATGAAATTTACACTTCTAGACGGCGCTTGCTGCAGTTCCTGTTGCAGCTGGTTTTCGTGCTGCTGCTGCTGCCGCTGCTGCTGCTGCTTGGCGCCGTTGCCCAAGTGGCGGGCTTCGGACGGATATGATAAGCTTTGCTGCTGCAGCCGTTCCTGGTGCTGCTGCTGCTGCTGCAGCGGCTGCTGGTGTAATTGATGGAGCTGCTCGTGCGGCTGCTGCTGGTGCTGCTCCAGTTGGTGCTGCTGCTGCTGCTGCTGCAGCTGCTGCTGCTGCTGCAATTGCTGCTGTTGTTGCTGGTGCTGTTGCTGCAGTTCCTGCTGCTGTTGCTGCTGCAGCTGTTGTTGCTGCTGCAGCTGCTGCTGCTGTTGCTCCTCCAGATGTTGCTGCTGCTGCAGTTGCTGTTGCTGCTGCTGCAGTTGCTGTTGCTGCTGCTGCTGCCGCCGCCGCCGTTTGCTGCTGAAATCAACAAACAGCTGCTTCAGGTGAAGCAGCAGCTGCTGCGTCTCTGCAGCTGTGGGCAAAGAGTCCTTTGGCTGCATCTGCTCCCACAACTGCAGCAGCAGATTTGCACTCTTCTCTTGCTGCTGCTGCTGCTGCGGCTGCTGCTGCTGCTGTTGCTGCTGAGACACTTGGGAATGTCTCGCAGCTTGATATGGTGCGGCTGCACCTGGAGTGACTGCTGCTGCTGCAGCTGCTGTTGCTGCCATCTCTTCTGCAGCGCATGGGCGCTGTTGCTGCTGCTGCTGCTGCTGTTGCTGTTGCGGTTCTTGAGTGCAGTCTAGCAGCCTCTGCACTAGGGACTCCATGTTGCTGCTGTCGACGCTGCGACCAGTCTCGGCACTGTCTTGCTGCTGCTGCTGCTGCTGCTGCTGCTGCTGCTGCTGTTGCTGTTGCTGCTGCTGCAGGGGGTGCAGTACTGATGCGACACCTGGGAGCAGCAGCCGCTGCTCGCCAAAGTCTTCATCTGCTGCTGTCCTTGCTGCTTTTGTTGCGGCAGCAGCTGCTGCTGCTTCTGTTGTTGCTGCTTCTGCTGTTGCTGCTGCTGCTGCTGCTGCTGCTGTTGCTGCTGTGGGTGCGCAGCTGAAGGGCTCTTGATGAGGGCCCGCCATATATTGGTGGGCCTTGTCATAGGCGAGGCCGTTAGTGGCTTCTGCTGCTGCTGCTGCTGCTGCTGCTGCTTCTCCTGATGCTTCTGCTGCTGCTGGCGCTGGTTGTCCTTTTTCTGCTGCGGCTTCTGCTGCTGCTGCTGTTCTTGTTGCTGCTGCAGTTGCTGTTCCTGGCAGTGCAGGCACATCAGTGTAGGTACACCCCGAGCTCCTGTACTGCTGCTGCAAATGGGGAAACATGTGTTGCTGCTGCTGCAGTTGCTGCTGCTGCTGCAGTTGGTGGTGCTGCTGGAGCTGCTGCTGCTGGTGGTGCAGTTGTTGCTGCTGCTGCTGCAGTTGTTGCTGCTGCTGCTGAAGCTGCTGTTGCTGCTGCAGAAAGGCGTCGGGCTGCCACACACTATGCTCTTCTTGCTGCTGCTGCTGTTGCTGCTGCTGCTGGTGCTGATCGTTCAAGGCCTGCTGCTCAGCTGGCATCAGCAGCAGCTGCTGCATCTGCGCCTGCTGCTGCTGCTGCTGCTGCTGCTGCTGGCTAAGTCCCCGCCAATAACTTGCTTCTTCAGCAGCAGAAGAGACACAGCTGCTGTTCTCTTGTCTCCTTTTGCTGCTCATCTCCCGCATCAGTGAGTCCAGCTCCCGCTTTACCTGCAGCAGCAGCAGCAGCAGCAGCAGCAAATGCAACAATATCAATGACCCCAAAAGGAGAAAAAAAGAAGAAAAAAGAACAAAAAATGGAAAATAAAAAGGGCAAAACGAGAGGCAGAAAAAGACATAAAAAGGATGCAAAAAAGACGAAGAAAAGCCAAAAAATGCCCAAAAAAGACAAAAAAGAGACAAAAAGGAGACAAAAAGACCAAGTAAAGACACAAAATAAAAAGAGAACAGGAGACAAAAAGAGGGAGAAGAAGAGACAAAAAAGAGGACAGAAAAGGACAAAAAAAGGGGGACAAAAAGACAAAAAATGACCGGAAAAGAGTGAAAAAGAGGCAAAAAGTCCCCCAAAAGGAGCTGCAAGGTGCCGCAAAAAGGCCCAAAAGAAGAAAAATAAAAGCAGAAAGAAGGACGCAAAGAAGAAAAGAACAAAGGAGCCAAAAAGGGAGAAAAGAAGAGCGAAAAAAGGAGAAAAAAGAGCCAAAAAGGAGAAAATTTGGCGGAGTTTGGAGGCAAATACCCAAAGAGAAGGCGGGCAAATCCTCTTGGCCCTTATTATTCTGTCTCCAATTTTTGCCGGTTTTGGTTTATCTCGAAAAATGTGAAAGTGGCAATTTATTATCGACTGCACCAGCGGCTCGTAGACCTGCAACAGCAGCAGCAGCAGCAGCAGCAGCAGCAGCAGCAGCAGCAGAGGCAGGGGTGGCAGCCGTGGGGAGGAGGTGGGGGCAGGAGGGGGCACAGCAAAACAGAAGAGTGCAAAACAGCTAGCTAGCTAGCTAGCTAGCAAGCTGGCTAGCTGGCTAGCTAGCTAGCTGGCTAGCTGGCTAGCTAGCTGACTAGTT
>NW_013545956.1:0-4515 GCF_000499545.2 Eimeria tenella
GAGGAAGAAGGAGGCGGGACGGCACGTCGGGCAGGAAGATGCTAGGCAGTTGCTAGCAAAGATGGAGTTTGTGGGAGGGTGTGCGCATCTTTTGTGCATCCTTCAAACCGTTGCGCCATCGCATCTTTGGAACGTTCTTATCGTATGTCATTTACAAACCGTTGTGCCGCAGCGTCTTTCCATATTTTGTGTTTGCATGCGTGTTTTGTGCACGTGTCTGAGACCACTTCAACAAGTTCGCGGTCGCTGCTGGAATTGAACCAGGCGGCCAGTTCCACTGTCGGGTTTTCCGGGCGCTCGACTGAAGTGTTCACGTGAATGACCTTTCAAATTGCAGCGCTCGCATCTAGCCTTGTACCGCACCTTTATTATACAGTGCGGCGCGCTGCGACGACCACCTGCTAGCCGTGTTGCCTTCGCGGGTCTGTGTTTTCTCTGTCAGATGCCTGTTTGCCCGTTGGGCGAGGCACGCCAGAAGAAGCGTTTAGCGGCACCGTGGCACTGAAACACGTCGCACACATTCTGCATGTTGTCGCGCCGGTATTGTCCGAGACAGCCTCAGTGCGCCATAGCACCTGTCCTCGAGCTACTACAAGCACTGCACTGCAGCACACGCCCGCACGAAATAGGCATTTGCTGCTCGCGGCCTTCTGTGAAAATTTCCCAGTGTGCAGAGGAGACCCCACAGAGAACACAGGCAACCACTGCGCACGTTTCTTCGCTGTGGGAACCAGATAGCATTTCGTTGCTGTGTTTGTCAGTTAACGAGATTATGGAGGAAGAAGGAGGCGGGACAGCACGTCGGGCAGGAAGATGCTAGGCAGTTGCTAGCAAAGAGGGAGTTTGTGGGAGGGTGTGCGCATCTTTTGGGCATCCTTCAAACCGTTGCGCCATCGCATCTTTGGAACGTTCTTATCGTATGCCATTTACAAACCGTTGTGCCACGGCGTCTTTCCATATTTTGTGTTTGCATGCGTGTTTTGTGCACGTGTCTGAGGCCACTTCAACAAGTTCGCGGTTGGTGCTGGAATTGAACCAGGCGGTCAGTTTCGCTGTCGGGTTTTCAGGGCGCTCGACCGAAGTGTTCACGTGAATGACGTTTCAAATTGCAGCGCTCGCATCTAGCCTTGTACCGCACCTTCATTATACAGTGCGGCGCGCTGCGACGACCGCCTGCTAGCCGTGTTGCCTTCGCGGGTCTGTATCTTCTCTGTCAGATGCCTGTTTTCCCGTTGGGCGAGGCACGCCAGAAGAAGCGTTTAGCGGCACCGTGGCACTGAAACACGTCGCACACATTCTGCATGTTGTCGCGCCGGTATTGTCCGAGACAGCCTCAGTGCGCCATAGCACCTGTCCTCGAGCTACTACAAGCACTGCACTGCAGCACACGCCCGCACGAAATAGGCATTGGCGGCTCGCGGCCTTCTGTGAAAATTTCCCAGTGTGCAGAGGAGACCCCACAGAGAACACAGGCAACCACTGCGCACGTTTCTTCGCTGTGGGAACCAGATAGCATTTCGTTGCTGTGTTTGTCAGTTAACGAGATTATGGAGGAAGAAGGAGGCGGGACGGCACGTCGGGCAGGAAGATGCTAGGCAGTTCCTAGCAAAGATGGAGTTTGTGGGAGGGTGTGCGCATCTTTTGTGCATCCTTCAAACCGTTGCGTCATCGCATCCTTGGAACGTTCTTATCTTATGCCATTTACAAACCGTTGTGCCGCAGCGTCTTTCCATATTTTGTGTTTGCATGCGTGTTTCGTGCACGCGTCTGAGGCCACTTCAACAAGTTCGCGATTGCTGCTGGAATTGAACCAGGCGGTCAGTTTCGCTGTCGGGTTTTCCGGGCGCTCGACTGAAGTGTTCACGTGAATGACGTTTCAAATTGCAGCGCTCGCATCTAGCTTTGTACCGCACCTTTATTATACAGTGCGGCGCGCTGCGACGACCACCTGCTAGCCGTGTTGCCTTCGCGGGTCTGTGTTTTCTCTGTCAGACGCCTGTTTGCCCGTTGGGCGAGGCACGCCAGACGAAGCGTTTAGCGGCACCGTGGCACTGAAACACGTCGCACACATTCTCCATGTTGTCGCGCCGGTATTGTCCGAGACAGCCTCAGTGTGCCATAGCACCTGTCCTCGAGCTACTACAAGCACTGCACTGCAGCACACGCCCGCACGAAATAGGCATTGGCGGCTCGCGGCCTTCTGTGAAAATTTCCCAGTGTGCAGAGGAGACCCCACAGAGAACACAGGCAACCACTGCGCACGTTTCTTCGCTGTGGGACCCAGATAGCATTTCGTTGCTGTGTTTGTCAGTTAACGAGATTATGGAGGAAGAAGGAGGCGGGACGGCACGTCGGGCAGGAAGATGCTAGGCAGTTGCTAGCAAACAGCGAGTTTGTGGGAGGGTGTGCGCATCTTTTGTGCATCCTTCAAACCGTTGCGTCATCGCATCCTTGGAACGTTCTTATCTTATGCCATTTACAAACCGTTGTCCCGCAGCGTCTTTCCATATTTTGTGTTTGCATGCGTGTTTCGTGCACGCGTCTGAGGCCACTTCAACAAGTTCGCGATTGCTGCTGGAATTGAACCAGGCGGTCAGTTCCACTGTCGGGTTTTCAGCGCGCTCGACTGAAGTGTTCACGTGAATGACGTTTCAAATTGCAGCGCTCGCATCTAGCTTTGTACCGCACCTTCATTATACAGTGCGGCGCGCTGCGACGACCACCTGCTAGCCGTGTTGCCTTCGCGGGTCTGTGTTTTCTCTGTCAGACGCCTGTTTGCCCGTTGGGCGAGGCACGCCAGACGAAGCGTTTAGCGGCACCGTGGCACTGAAACACGTCGCACACATTCTCCATGTTGTCGCGCCGGTATTGTCCGAGACAGCCTCAGTGCGCCATAGCACCTGTCCTCGAGCTACTACAAGCACTGCACTGCAGCACACGCCCGCACGAAATAGGCATTTGCGGCTCGCGGCCTTCTGTGAAAATTTCCCAGTGTGCAGAGGAGACCCCACAGAGAACACAGGCAACCACTGCGCACGTTTCTTCGCTGTGGGAACCAGATAGCATTTCGTTGCTGTGTTTGTCAGTTAACGAGATTATGGAGGAAGAAGGAGGCGGGACGGCACGTCGGGCAGGAAGATGCTACGCAGTTGCTAGCAAAGAGGGAGTTTGTGGGAGGGTGTGCGCATCTTTTGTGCATCCTTCAAACCGTTGCGTCATCGCATCCTTGGAACGTTCTTATCTTATGCCATTTACAAACCGTTGTCCCGCAGCGTCTTTCCATATTTTGTGTTTGCATGCGTGTTTCGTGCACGCGTCTGAGGCCACTTCAACAAGTTCGCGATTGCTGCTGGAATTGAACCAGGCGGTCAGTTCCACTGTCGGGTTTTCAGCGCGCTCGACTGAAGTGTTCACGTGAATGACGTTTCAAATTGCAGCGCTCGCATCTAGCTTTGTACCGCACCTTTATTATATAGTGCGGCGCGCTGCGACGACCACCTGCTAGCCGTGTTGCCTTCGCGGGTCTGTGTTTTCTCTGTCAGACGCCTGTTTGCCCGTTGGGCGAGGCACGCCAGACGAAGCGTTTAGCGGCACCGTGGCACTGAAACACGTCGCACACATTCTGCATGTTGTCGCGCCGGTATTGTCCGAGACAGCCTCAGTGCGCCATAGCACCTGTCCTCGAGCTACTACAAGCACTGCACTGCAGCACACGCCCGCACGAAATAGGCATTTGCGGCTCGCGGCCTTCTGTGAAAATTTCCCAGTGTGCAGAGGAGACCCCACAGAGAACACAGGCAACCACTGCGCACGTTTCTTCGCTGTGGGAACCAGATAGCATTTCGTTGCTGTGTTTGTCAGTTAACGAGATTATGGAGGAAGAAGGAGGCGGGACGGCACGTCGGGCAGGAAGATGCTAGGCAGTTGCTAGCAAAGATGGAGTTTGTGGGAGGGTGTGCGCATCTTTTGTGCATCCTTCAAACCGTTGCGCCATCGCATCTTTGGAACGTTCTTATCGTATGTCATTTACAAACCGTTGTGCCGCAGCGTCTTTCCATATTTTGTGTTTGCATGCGTGTTTTGTGCACGTGTCTGAGACCACTTCAACAAGTTCGCGGTCGCTGCTGGAATTGAACCAGGCGGCCAGTTCCACTGTCGGGTTTTCCGGGCGCTCGACTGAAGTGTTCACGTGAATGACCTTTCAAATTGCAGCGCTCGCATCTAGCCTTGTACCGCACCTTTATTATACAGTGCGGCGCGCTGCGACGACCACCTGCTAGCCGTGTTGCCTTCGCGGGTCTGTGTTTTCTCTGTCAGATGCCTGTTTGCCCGTTGGGCGAGGCACGCCAGACGAAGCGTTTAGCGGCACCGTGGCACTGAAACACGTCGCACACATTCTGCATGTTGTCGCGCCGGTATTGTCCGAGACAGCCTCAGTGCGCCATAGCACCTGTCCTCGAGCTACTACAAGCACTGCACTGCAGCACACGCCCGCACGAAATAGGCATTGGCGGC
>NW_013545957.1:0-4976 GCF_000499545.2 Eimeria tenella
TGCAGCAGCAGCACCAGCAACAGAGTGTACTGCTGCTGATGCAGGAGCATCCGCAACAGGAGGTACTGCTGCTGATGCAGCAGCAGCATCCGCAACAGGAGGCACTGCGGCTGATGCAGCAGCAGCATCAGTAACAGCAGGCACTACTGGTGATGCAGCAGCAGCAGCAACAGAAGGCACTGCTTCTGGAGCAGCAACAGCAGCAACAGGAGGCATTGCTGCTGGTGCAGCAGCAGCACCACCAGAAACCGCTGGAGGTGTAGTGGAGGTAGAAGCCACCTGTTCAGCAGCAACAGCAGCAACAGCAGCAACAGCAGCAGCGACTGCTGCTTCAACAGTAGCAGAAGCAACCGCTGCCGGTGCAGCAGCAGCAGCAGCCGCTGCTTGTTCAGCAGCCTCACAGGCAGGAGCTGCTGTTGGCACCGCAGCAGCAGCAACAGGGCTTGCTGCTTGAGCAGCAGCAACAGGGCTTGCTGCTTGAGTAACAGCAGCAGCAACAGGACTTGCTGCTTGCACAACAGCAGCAGGAATACGCGCAACAGCAGATGCTGCCTGTGTAGCAGCAAAAGCTGCAGGCGCTGCCTGTGAAGCAGCAGCAGCACCAAGAATTGCTGCGGGTGCATCAGCAGCAGCAACAGGAGTGCCTGCCGGTGCAGCAGCAGCAGCAGCAGCACCAGAAACTGCTGTTACGTTTGCTGCTGCTTCGGAAGCAAGGTTGCCAGTTTCTGGCTTTGCTGCTAGTACCCGCAATTTCGGAGCGTCTGCTGCTGCTGCTGCTGGTGAGGCTGCTGCTGCCATCTTTTGCATATCTTCTGCTGCTGCTGCTGCCAAATTTTCTTCGTTGGCTGCTGCTGTTGCTGCTGTTGCTGCAGCAGCTGCTGCTTCTGCTGGAGGGGGAGCTGCCTGTGTGGCTGCTATCTCGTTCGTTGCTGCAGTGACCGGAGCTATACTTGGTGCTGCTGCATCCCCTGCTGCTGCAGCAGCAGCAGCAGCTGCAGCAGCAGCTGCTGCAGCAGCAGGGGATACAGCAGCAGCGGCTGCAGCAGCAGCGCCGGCTGCTGCTGCTTGTACTCCCGCACTGGCTGCAGCAGCAGCTGCTCTTGTACCCAAGCAGCAAGTAGCTGCAGCAACTTCTGGTGTTTCCACAACTCTAGCTGCAGCATCTGCAGCAGCAGCAGCAGCAGCAACCGCAGCAGCAGCAGCCGCAGACGCCGAAGGGTCTTGCTGCGCAGGTGCTGCTGCTGCTGCTGCTGCTGCTGCTGAAGTGTCGGGAGAAACAGCAGCACCTACAGCAGAGAGAGGAGAGCTTGCTGCAGCAGCAATTGCTGGTGTGTCGACGGCAGCCGAGACAATCGAGACAGCAGCAGGAGCTGCAATTTGCTGCTGCTGCTGCTGCTGCTGTCCCTGCTGCACGCGCTGCATCTGGAGCATGTCGTGCTCGCGCTGCAGCGCCTCAAGCTGCTGCTGCAGCAGCATCTTTTGCTGCAGCAGCAGCTGCTCCCTAGAGGCCCCTGGCGAAGGCATGCAAGGCCCGGCGCCTCTTGCTTCTGCTGCTGCTGCTGCTGTTGCTGCTTCTGCTGCTGTTGCTGCTTCTGCAGCTGCTGCTGGAACTGGGCATGGCAGTGCTGGTGGTGCCTCCCCGGCAAAAACAGCAGGTGCTGCAGCAGCAGTAGCAGGAGCTGCTGCTGCTGCTGCTGCTGCAGCAACCTCTGATGTTACGCCCTGCAAGGCTGTGACAGCAGCATCAGCTGATTCTTTTGCTGCAGCTGGTGCTGCAGCTGGTGCTGCTGCTGGCGCTGCAGCTGGCGCTGCAGCTGGCGTTGCAGCTAGCGCTGCAGCTGGCGCTGCAGCTGCCTCTGCTGAGGGTGCTGCAGCTGGTGCTGCAGCTGCTTCTGCTGGTGTTGCAGCGGCGTTTGCTGCTGGTGCTGCAGCTGGTGCTGCAGCTGGTGCTGCAGCTGGTGCTGCAGCTGGTGCTGCTGCCGGTTCTGTTGCCGCTGGCGCTGCAACTGCTGGTGATGCAGCTGGTGCTGCAGTTGGTGCTGCAGCTGCCTCTGTTGTTGGTGTTGCAGCTGGTGCTGCAGCTGCTGCTGTAGTTTGTGCTGCAGCTTCTGCTGGTGCTGCAGCTGCTTCTGCTGCAACTGCAGCAGCTGGTGCTGCGGCAGCTGCGAACATTCCTGCTGCTTCATGTGTTTCTGTCTCTGCTGCTAGGGGCGCTCTCACGGCTGCCGCTGCTGCTGCTGTTGCTGCTGTTGTTGCTGCTGCTTCTGCTGGTGCAGCAGCTGCTGCCGCATACTGCGGCGTCAGATCCATCAGCTTCGATGCTGCTGCTGGAGGTGCTGCTGTTGCAGCAGCCGCTGCTGCATGCTGCGGCGTTGGAGCCATCAGCTTTGCTGCTGCTACCAGGGGTGCTGCAGCAGCAGCAGCTGCTGCTGCGGGCGTTGCCGTTGCTGCTGTTGCTCCTGGGCAAGATGTTCCAGCTGCTGCTGCTGGCTTTGCTGCCGCAAGTGCTGCTGCTGCAGTTGGTGCCACTCGGGGAGCTGCCGGATGCGCCGCAGGTGCTACTGCTAGAGGTGCTGCTGCTTGTGCATCTGCTGCTGCTGCTGCCGCTGCTGCTGCTGCTGCTGCTGCTGCAGTTGTGGTCGCAGTTGCAGCCAGTTGCGTTGCAGCTGCTGCAAATGGCGCTGCTGTGGCTGCTGCAGGTATAGAGGTTACTGCTGCTGCGGCTAAGCCTGCTGCTTCTACAGGTGCTGCTGCTGCTGCGAGTTGGGCTGCTGCTGCTGCAGGAGGAGCGGCTGCTGCTGCTGCTGCTGCT
Source organism: Eimeria tenella (assembly GCF_000499545.2). Taxonomy (NCBI): domain Eukaryota; phylum Apicomplexa; class Conoidasida; order Eucoccidiorida; family Eimeriidae; genus Eimeria; species Eimeria tenella. The sequence continues at coordinate 2,813 of NW_013545957.1, forward strand.
TGAGCCGCTGCTGCTGTTGCTGCGGGGATTGTCACCGGAACCACAGCCGAGTGAGTTGCTGCTGCTGCTGCAGTGTTTGCTGCTACTGCTGCGGAGGGCCTTGCTGCTTCTGTTTCTGCTGCTGCTGCTCCTTGTGCTCCCGATGCTGCTGCTTGTGTTGCTGCTGCTTCTGCCAGCTGGGGCTGAGTTCCACAAGAGTACCCCACTGCAGCAATATCTGCTGCTGCTGCTGCTGCATGGTCCCCAGGCAATGCTGTTGTTGCTGCTGGTGCTGCTGCTGCATGATCCCCAGGCAATGCTGTTGCTGCTGCTGCTGCCACTGCTGCAGTTACTGCTGCTGCGGTTGCTGTTGCCGTAGTTGAGGCAGCTGGTACTCCTAACTCACTCTGTGCTGCTGCAGCTTCTGGCTGTGGTGGGGTTGCTCCAGGAGTTGCTGCTGCTGCTGCGGCTGCTGTTGTCTCTGCCGCTGCTGTTTCTGCTGCTGCTGCTGCCGGAACTTTTGCAGCGGAATCTGCTGCAACTCCTGCGCAGCTGTTCCCGCCCGAGCTAAAAAGCGGCCGTGGAGTTTTCGAAGTCTCCTCTTGCTGCAGCAGCAGCAGCTGCTGCTGCAGTTGCTGCTGCTGCAGCTGCTGCTGCTGCTGCTGCGGCGTCACGCTGAAAGCAGCTGGCGAGTGGCACAGGCTTTGCGGCTCTGCTGCTGCTGCTGCTGCTTCCAGCAAGGCTTCAGCTTCCTCAGCAGCGTCTGACTGCTCAGGAGGGGGTGCAGCAGCAGCAGCAGCAGCAGCAGCAAGAGCTCCTGTTGCTGCTGATGCTGCTGCCAAGGCTTCTATTGCAGCCATGCTGGGCTGCACGTGTGTAGCTGCTGCGCTGCGTGTTGCTGCTGCTGCTGTCGCTACTCGTGCAGGCTCTGCTGCTGGGGTCGCTGCTGCTGCTGCCGGTGTCGCTGCTGCTGCTGCTGCTGCTGCAGTTGCTTCAGCTCCAACTGCGATCTGCTGCGTCTCCCCGCCGCTGGGAGCAGCAACGGAAGCAGCAGCAAGGCTGCTGCTGCGGAGGGTCTCCATGTGCATGTGTGTGCTGCTGCAGCAGGTACGGAGGTGGATCCCGCGAAGGTCACCTGCTGCTGCTGCTCCCGTTGCTGCTGCTGCTGCTCTCGCTGCAGCAGGAGTTTCGGTGTACAGACACCTGACAATTGACGCGCCAACGGAATTGCCACTTTTAGTTTTGAACTTTTGAAGACAACAAAAACAATTTAAGGCGCCGCCGCAGCTGCGCAGCCACCCCACCGCCAGCAGCAGCAGCAGCAGCAGCAGCAGGGAGCAGCGAACCGCTACGGCAGCAGCAGCCGCAGCAGATTGAACGGCAGCTACATGAAACCATTAGTTTCATTTTTTGTTTTTAATTTATTTTATTTCAACCAATTTATGTTTTGGAGATTTTCATTATCTAAACTGCAAACCCAAAGAAGGGGGGCCCCCTCAGGCAGTGTGAGGGGGGCCCCTCCAAGGTTTTAGTGCTGCTGCCGCTGCTGCCGCTGCTGCTGCTGCTGCTGCTGCTCCTTCTGCCGCTGCTGCTACCGCTGCTGCTGCTAATCTTGTTGTTTCAGATCCCTGCAGCGGCTGCAGCAGCAAAGCCCGCTCTGCGCACGCAAGCAACAACAGCAGCAGCAGCGCCAGCAGCAGCAGCAGCAGCAGCGCCAGCAGCAGGGCGCTCCGCTGTGTGCCACAGAAAATCGAGGGTTTAGGGTTTAGGGTTTAGGACTGTGCACACCAGGGTGTTGTGTGGCTTTGCCGCACCACTCTGTGCGGACCCCTAAACCCTAAACCCTAAACCCTAGGCGCTAAACCCAAAACCCTAAACGATAAGCCGTAGGGTAAATATTAATCCTAAAACGCTAGACAATAGGCCGTGAAAGCTCCACCCTGAATCCTAAACCCTAAACCCTAGATGCCAAACCCTAAACCCTAATCGCTAGGCCCTAAACCCTAAACCCTGAGGACATGGGAAAGCCGCAGCACCGGCTCCGCAGCAGCAAAACCAAACCCGAGCAGCAGCAGCAGCAGCAGCAGTAAAGCCCTTTTTTGAGAATATGTTATCTTTAAGAAAAAGACAAAACGAAGTGTCTCCTGGCTCATTCCCAATGCCTCGAAAAAAGCAGCAGCAGCAG
>NW_013545958.1:0-4825 GCF_000499545.2 Eimeria tenella
GCCTGTTCGGGCCCCCGGCGGTAAGTCAGAGAGGTAAACAGGGCCCCCTCGGTCTCCTGGAGCTGCTGCTGCTGCTGCTGCTGCTGACAGCTTGAAGCAGCTGGGTGGCTCGCGCAGCGATTTAGTGCCGTGAAGCTGCCGCTGCAGTTCACCCAGGTGCTGCTGCTGCTGCTGCTGCTGCTGGTGGAATTGTCGCAGCAGCAAGGGAGAAGCGAAAGCCAGGCCGGGAGATCTTGCTGTGGGGTGCAGGCTTCGTGCGTGGCAAGGCAGCGGCAGCAGGCTGTGCTGCTGCTGCTGCTGCTGCACGGCCAAAAGGAGCAGCAGAACGGCCAGGCACAGCAGCAGCCTGCTTCGTGGCTGCTGCTGCTGCAAGTGCCGCAGCGGATCCAGCTGCTGTTTCATTTTGCTGCAGTGTGGCTCAAGATGGGGAGGCTACACGGCAGCTCCCGCAGCAAATGCCGCAGCAGCTGCTCCAGCGACTGCTGCAGCAGTTGCTGCCCATGCAGCAGCGCCTGCTGCTGCCCCCGTATACTTTACATGCACATAAATCCTCCAGGTAAAACCTTTCAATAAACAAGTTAAGGAGCAAAGCAGTGAGCAGCAGCAGCAGCAGTAGCCGCTGCTGCTGCTGCTGGGATCGGCAGCGCTCGAGAACAGTGAGGTCCACTCGGCTGCAGCCGCAGCAGCCTGCAGCAGCAGCAAGCAACAGCAGCACCACCGCCCCTCTAAATATTAATTGAAAAATATTATGCATTTATCTTTTGTTCACATGCAGCAGCAGGTGAAGGGTGACAGCTCACGCGCAAGAGCAGCCGCAGCAGCAGCAGCAGCAGAATCTGCTCTTGCAGCGGGGCCCCACAGCAGCAGCAGACGGCGGCAACAACAGCAGTCTCCTTGAGGCTTTTATGTTGAAACAGGAAAAGAGGGGCCCATCCATGCAGGCTTAAATGGCAGCAAACTGCAGCAGCGGGAAGACAAGCCCAGCAGCAGCAGCAGCAGCAGTAAGGACGAAACCTGAGTAACAGCAGCGGCGCTCCAAAAGTCAGCTGCAGCAGCTGCATCTCCCCCTTCCGCTCTGCTGCATCACCAAGACAACAGCCGAGCAGCAGCAGCAGCAGCAGGCTGGGGGCATTGGCAGCAAGCAGCAACTGCAGCAGCAGAATCAGAAGAAGGCAGCAGCAGCAAAGTTCGGGCAGGACAGCAGCAAAAAATCATGAGCTGCCTAAGGCTTTCGGCGGAGCTTCTCCGCGCCTCTGTAGGGAGGCTCAGCCCAGCAGCACCAGCAGCAGCAGCAGCAGCAGCAAAAGCTGCGAGCACTCCTTGCCGACTGCTGTCCTCCGCAGCCGCAGGAGCTGCTGCCTCAGAATCAGCACCAGCAGCGGCGGCGTTGCCAGCAGCAGCAACTGCAGCAGCAGCAACAGCAACAGCAGCAGCAGACTCACGAAAGCCATGCAGCCACAAGGGAGGCCCCCCAACCAGGGGGCCCCTGCAGCAAATGGAAGGCCGATTTATGGCAGCAAACAAGCCGTGGCAAAAGGGGCAGCACCAAGTGGAGCAGCAGCAGCTGCAGCAGCAGCAGCAGGTGCAGCACTGGCGGCACCAGCAGCACCACTGGCAGCAGCAGCAGCAGCAGCAGCTGCAGCAGCTGGAGCAGCAGCAGCAGGGCCGTCGCGCCTATCTGCCTGCAGACGATCCTTGGTACAGTGCGCCTTCGAGCCCGCTGCCCCCTCCGCCGCAGCAGCAGCAACCGCAGCAGCAGCAACTGCAGCAGCAGCAGCAGCACTGGCGACCTGCAGCAGCAGCAGCAGCAGCAGCAGCAGAAAATAACCCAGGGGGCGCCGGCGCCGGCCTGCGGCCTATCGACTGGAGCCGCCGCTCTTTGCCTCCAATCTACCCCGTGTCACCTGCTGCCCCAGCAGCAGCAGCAGCAGCAGCAGCAGCAGGGCCCCGCTGCTGCGCGGACCCCTCCGCAGCAGCAGCAGCAGCAGCAGATCTTGCTGCACTGGGGGTGAAGCTGGAGGGGCAGCCTCCGCTGCCGCGGCTGGTGTCTTCTCTGTCTGACCCTGCGCTGCCGCTGCTGCTGCAGCAGGCGCTGCAGCTGCTGCAGCTAACTAAGCCTTCGCCAGTGCAGCAAATTGGCTGGCCTTGCTGCTTCTCAGGAAGAGATTTAATAGCCATTGCGCAGACAGGCAGCGGCAAAACTCTGGGATTTTTGCTGCCTGCGCTGATGCACGTTGTGCAGCAGCAGCAGCAGCAGCAGCTGCAGCAGCAGCAGCAGCCCACGGTGCTGGTGCTAGGGCCCACGAGGGAGCTGGTGGTGCAGATACACTCCGAGTGCCAGCGCCTCCTGCGAGCAGCAGCAGCAGCAGCAGCAGCCGAGAGAACTGCAGCAGCAGCAGCAGCAGCAGATTCAGCAGCAGCAGCAGCAGCAAAAGCGCTGCTGCAGCTGCGCAGCGTCTGCGTCTATGGAGGGGCCCCACGGCAGCAGCAAATAATCAATTTGAGAAAAGGCGCTGAAGTTGTTGTTGCCACTCCTGGCAGGTAAATAAATAAATAAATAAATAAATAAATAAATAAATAAATAATAAATAAATAGTAAATATTAATTGTAAATAATGATCAACAAATATATCTTTCGCCCAGCATCTCGTAGACAAGCTGCTGCCGCGGCCGCCGGTGCATTTTGTTGCTGCTGCTGCTGCTGCTGCTGCTGTTTCTATTGCTGCTGTGTCTGCTGCCTCCTCTGGCGCCGCCGCCAGGACTACGGCTCCTGCTGCTGCATCTGCTGCTGCTGCAGCTGCTGCTGCATCTGCTGCTGCTATTGCTGCTGCTGCATCTGCTGCTGCTATTGCTGCTGCTGCTGCTGTTTCTATTGCTGCTGTGTCTGCTGCCTCCTCTGGCGCCGCTGTCAGGACTACGCCTCCTGCTGCTGCATCTGCTGCTGCTGCAGCTGCTGCTGCAGCTCCTGCAGCTGCTGCTGCTGCCGCTGCTGCTGCATCTGCTGCTGCTATTGCTGCTGCTGCTGCTGCTGCAGCTTGGCGTTGCTGCTTTTGTGTGTTGGGGTGTACAGACTGCTGGACCTGCTGGATGCTGCTGCTGTGGATTTAAGTGGAGTGTCTTTTGTTGTTCTCGACGAAGCAGACAGAATGATGGACATGGGCTTCGAGCCCCAGGTCTGCTGCTGCTGCTGCTGCTGCTGCTGCTGCTGCTGATGCTACTGGTGCACTTGCTACTGCTGCTGCGCGTGCTGCTTCTTTTGCCGCGCGAGGTGCTGCTGCTGCTTTTGCTGCCTGAGCTGCTGCTGCTGCTGCTTTTGCTGCCCCGTGCTGCTGCTGCTCCCTCTGCTATTGCTGCTGCTGCTTTTGCTGCCGCTTTTGATACCGCTGCCTCTTTCACAGTAGCTGCTGCTGCGTTTGCTGCTGCTGCTTTCGCCTCCGATTCTTTTTTGCCGCAGCTACTGTTTCTGCTGCTGCTGCTACCGCTGCTGCTCCTGTTGCTCTTACTGCCGCTGTGCCTGCTGCTGCTGCCGCCGCTTTGTTGTTGCTGCTGCTGTTGCTGCTGCTGCTTTTGCTGCTGCTGCTTCTGCGCCTAGCTCTCCAGTGTGCTGCTGCCCTGTTGTGACAAATGCCTCATCGCTCTCCTTTGTCCGCTTTGCTGCCTGAAATTATTTATTTATTTATTTATTTATTTATTTATTTATTTATTTTATTATTTATTTACTAGGTTAGAAAAGTGCTGAGCCAGATCCGCCCTGACCGCCAAATGCTGCTGTGGTCCGCCACGTGGCCAGCGGAGGTTAGTGCACAAACTGCAGCAGCAGCAGCAGCAGCAGCTGCTGCTGCTGCAGTAGCAGCAGCAACAGGGACGGCGGCAACAGTGGCAGCTGCAGCGGTTCGGATCTGCTGCGACTACTGCTGCTGCTGCTGCTGCTGCCGATGTGGCTGCAGGACCCCGTGCTGCTGCTGCTGCTGCTGTTGCTGCAGTTGCTGCCATTGCATCATCTGCTGCTGCTATTTCTGCCTCTGCTACGTCGTCTGCTGCTGCTGCTTCTGCTGCTGCTGCTACTGCTGCTGCGTGAACTGGACCGGTGGAACTTCTGCTGCAGCAGCCATTGGTGCTGCTGCTGCCGCCATTCTCGCCGCTCCTGCTGCAGCTCCCGCTGCTGCTGCTGCTGCTGCTGCTGCAGGTGCAGGGCCTGGCTGGGGACTTTTGCGTCAAAGATGTCATTAAAGTTCAAATTGGAGATGGCGAGCTGCAGGCCAACCCCGACATACAGCAGGTGCTGCCATTTGCTGCTTTTAGCTAATTAATTAATTAATTGATTAACTACTGAATTGATTGATTAATTAATTAATTAATCACTTAATTAATTAATTAGAATGTCTGTGTTAATCCGCCTTCTAATGGTGTATTTGCTTCGGCCGCTGAGACCAAAGCAAGTGAGGGAGTGCAGCAGCAGCAAGGGCAGCAGCAGCAGCAGAGCAGCAGCTGCAGTAGCAACATCAGCACCAGTGTGATCAGCATCGTCAGCACAGCAGCAGCAGTAGCAAACGCAGCAGCAAAGCAGCTGAGTGTGTATGCAGCTGGTGGAGGTGCTGCCGTCTCGGGAGCTGCACCAACGCTGCCTCGAATTGCTGCAGCAGCACCAGCAGCAGCAGCAGCAGCAGGCGCAGCAGCAGCAGCAGGTAGGCAAAGCTCTTGTCTTCTGCGAAACCAAACGAGAAGCAGAACAAATAGCCAGAGAACTCAAGTACGCGGGCATTAAAGCAGCAGCGCTGCACGGGGACAAAAGCCAGAGAGAAAGGGACAGGTACGCGCAGCAGCA
>NW_013545959.1:0-4783 GCF_000499545.2 Eimeria tenella
GCAGCAGCAGCAGCAGCAGCAACAGCGGCAGGAGCAGCAGCAGCGGCATGAGCAGCAGCAGCAACAAGAGCAGCAACAGCAGGAGCAGCAGCAGCAGCAGTAACAGTAACAGCAGCAGCAACAGCAGCAGCAGCAGCTTTTACCTGCACTGCAACCTCAATAAACCTCGAAGCAAATTCTCTAGCTTCAATTTTGCTGAATGTTAACAGCAGCAAAACGGAGACAAATTGAGACTAAAAGGGGACAAAACAAAAAGGAGACAGCAGACAAGGGTTTAGGGTTTAGGGTTTAGGGTTTAGGGTACTGGTCAATAGCAGATATGTGGTCGCGCCTCCACTTGTGCTGCTGCTGTTTCTTTTTCTGCTGCTGCAGCAGCAGCTTTTCCGTGATCTCCGCTGTAACAGCAGCAGCAGCAGCAACAGCAGCGATATGAGCAGTAGCAGCAGCAGCAGCAGCAGCAGCAGCAGCAAGGAATAAGCATTGCGTTTCTTGCTTATGAGATGTACAGACACCTCGGCCATAAAACTAGAAAGAGATGAAAGAAGAAGAATGCAGCAGCAGCAGCAGCAGCAGCAACAGCGGCAGGAGCAGCAGCAGCGGCATGAGCAGCAGCAGCAACAAGAGCAGCAACAGCAGGAGCAGCAGCAGCAGCAGTAACAGTAACAGCAGCAGCAACAGCAGCAGCAGCAGTTAACGTACTCAGTTCAGCCTGCAGCTGCTCATTCAGCTGCAGTTGCTGACGCAGCTGCCTGACGCCACAAGCCCAGAGCCCTAAACCCTAAACCCTAAACCCCAAACCCTAGACGCTGAACCCTAAACCCTAAGCCCTAAACACTAAACTCTAAAGGCATGCTTTGCTTATGAAGAGAGAGCAGAAAAGGGTTTAGAAGTGCGTGTTTTTCAAATTCGCTTTTCTTTTCTTTTGCAAAATCCCGAGGATTTTAACTTTAGCGTTTAGGGTTTAGGGTTTAGAGTTTAGGGTTTAGGGTTTGGCAGACGCGTGTGTTTCTTCCTTTTCGGCTGCCAAGTCGTTGGCGAAGATTTGCAGCTGATCAAATTGGCTCCTGCAAAACAACCTCTCAGCGTACGGTTTAGGGTTTAGGGTTTAGGGTTGAGGTTTTAGGGTTTAGCGTTTAGGGTTTAGGGTCTAGGGCTTAGGTGCACTTCAGCCACAATGGGCAAATCATATGTTGTAAGCGCATGGGGTTCAACTGCAGCAGCAGCAGCAGCAAACAGTGACCAGATACAGATGCCACTGCTGCTGCTGCTGCTGATGATGATGATGATATTGCCGCTGCTGCTGTTGCTACTGCTGCTGCTGCTGCTGCTGCTGCTGCACCTACCTGAGCCGCTCCATAGCTGCTCTCTCGGCCTCGACCTGCAAACTCTCCAGCAGCACTTTTTTGCGCTGCTGGGCAAGTGTTTGTGAGTCGGCAGCAGCAGGAGCAGCAGCAGCAAGAGCAGCAAAGGCGGTGCAGCAGCAACGGCGACAGCAGCAGACGGAAGAAGAGTAGCAGCAGCACCCTCATTGGCAGCAATAGCTCTAGCAGCAGTCACAAAAGCAGCAGCAGCAGTCACAAAAGCAGCAGCAGCAGCAGTTGCAGCAGCAGCTGCTGCAGCAGCAGGTGCAGCAGCAGGGGCAGCAGCAGCAGCAGGCTCCGCTTACTTGTGACTGCGACTGTTCGTACTTGTCTTGCCATTCCTATGCCAGACCCTCAGACCCTAAACCCTAAACCCTAAACCCTAGATCCTAAACTTTTGCTGCTCGCCTTATCACACCCTGTAGATGCTGCTACGATAGATGCATTAAGCAAGAAAATCACGAGAGCAGCAGCAACAGCAGCTGCTGCTGCAGCAAAATCCTCAGCAGCAGCAGCAGCAAGTTTACCTTCACAGTGTGCTGCCGGTATTGTTATAACAGTACCCTCAACACCTCCCTCATCATCACCATCATCATCACCAGCAGCAGCAGCAGGAGCAGCAGCAGCAGCAGCAGCAGCAGCAGCAGCAAGTGTACCTTCAAAGTTTGTTGGTGGCTTTCTATAATAACTCTCCACTGCTCATGCTCCTTTTGCAGTTCTCCAACTTTGCTGCGGAAGGCCTTTTTGACGGCGCTAACGCGCTCCCGAGCCTGGCGCAAACCCTAAACCCTAAACCCTAAACCCTAAACCCTAAACCCTAAACCCTAAGCTCTAGCTGGCACTCTGAGAGAAACCATCAAGCTTAGTCGACTGTCAATGGTATTATTAGCTAGCTCGAAACATCTGGGGAGACAAGTTTGCTGCTGTTGTTAATGCTGCTGCTGCTGCTGCTTTTGCTGCCACAGCTGCTGCTGCTGCTGCTGCTGCTGCTGCTGGTCCCTGCTTGCCTCTGCAAGCTCTTCTGTGAGGTTTCTCTGCAAGTCTCCTGCAGTGCAGCACGGCAGAAGCAGCACAGCTATAGCTGCATCTGCTCCCAGTTGGCAGCAGCAGCAGCAAGAACAGCAGCAGCAAGAACAGCAGCAACAGCAGCAACAAGGGCAGCAGCAGCAACAGCAGCTGTAGAACGGATAGCAGCAGCCCGACCAGGTGCAGCATTGGTTTTAACAGAAGCAGCAGCAGCAGCAGGAGAAGCAGCAGCAGCATAAACAACAGAAGCAGCAGGAGTAGGAGAGGAAGCTGCAGTAGAAGCAGCACCAGCAGCACCAGCAGCAGCAGCAGCAGCGACGCACCCATGCCCTTTATGTTATGACGAAACATTTCTGCTTGCTGCTGCGCCTTCTGTCTCTCCGTGCTCAAGGCCCCAGCCTGTGGCAGCAGCAGAAACGGCAGCAGCAGCAACAACAGCAGCAGGAGCAGCAGAAGCAGTAGCGGTGGCAGCAGCAGCAGCAGGAGCACCAGCAGCACACACCGCACCAATTTTGCTGCCCACAGCTACAGGAAGCTTAAGAAGTGCAGCCATTGCAAGACGCGAGAGTGCATCAGCTGCTGCTGCTGCTGCTTCTTGCGCTGTTGCAGCAGCAAGAGCACATACGCTGCTGCTGCTGCTGCTTCTTGTGCTGTTGCTGCTGCTGCTCCTGCTGCTGCTGCTGCTGCTGCATACACCCAGGGAGTCTTGCGCAGCTTTTCTCTTCAACTTTTCCTCACTTGATTTCTTAAAGCATTTATTTCATTATTTGCTTCCTCCAGCTTTCCCCGCAAGCGAGCAATGGTGCGGCTCTGCAGCAGCAGCAGCAGCAGCAGCAGCGGCGGCAGCAGCAGCAGAAGCGCAGGCGCTGTAGTGGTCACTGTCTATTTAGACCAGCTGCAGCAGCAGAAGCAGCTGTTGCTGCTGCTGTTTAGCCTACAGGGGTCCCGCAGCTGCAGCAGCAAGACTGTGAGAGAGACAGCAGCAGCAGCTGCTGCTGCTGCTGCTTCCACAGCACCATAAGCAGCAGCATGAGAGTGTCTCGGACTTCAGCAGAACCCCCTCAGTCACCCAGAGCAGCAGCAGCGAAAACAACAAGAACAGCAGAGGCGGCAGCAGCAGCAGCAGCAGCGGTAGCAGCAGCAGCAGCAGCAGCAACAGCGGCAGCAGCAGCAGCAGGGCCTAACCAGATTCTTCTTGTCTGCTTCGAGCCGCTTCGACTGTTCTTTCTCCTCGAGCAGCTTTTGCTCTACCTAGCAACCACTCCAAACCCTAAACCCTAAACCCTAGATCCTAAACCCTAAACCCTAAATTTTAAACCCTAAACCCTAAACCCTAAACCGTAAACCCTAAATCCTAAACCTTGCAGATAGCTGCATTCAGGCACCTGGAATTCATGATGCTGCAAGGCTAAGCATCGCTAAACCCTAAACCCTAAAATTTAGGGTCTAGGGTTTGAGAGTTAGGGTTTGAGAATCTTAATTTAGGGTTTAAAGTCAAGGGTTTTGATTCAGGGTTTAGGTTTCAGGAACAACAACTTTAGATTCAGATTTTTGGTTTTGAATGTAGGGTTTCGAGTTCAGGGTCAAGGGTTTTAAAATCAGGAACTAAAGTTGAGGGTTTAAGCTTTGAAAGCTAGGGTTTAGGGTTTAGGGTTTAGGGTTTGGCGCGACCTCGGCGAGCTGATTGGACATGAGGCGCCTTTCTTTCAGATCGTGCACTACGCGGTGAGCCAGAGTCTGCAGCAGCAGCAGCAGCGTAAGTAACAGCAGCAGCACCAGTCGAGGTTGAAGCAGCAGCAGCAGCAGCAGCAGCCAAATTAGAAACAGCAGCAGCGGCAGCAGCAACAGTAGCAGCACCAGCCGAAGTAGAAGCAGCAGCAGCAGCAGTAGCAGCACCAGCCGAAGTTGAAGCAGCGGCAGCAGCAGCAGCAGCGCCACCCGAAGTAGAAGCAGCAGCAGCAGCAGCAGCAGAAGTAGCAGCAACGGCACAGCTAGCAGCAGCAGCAATAGCAGCAAAAAAAGTAGCAGCAGGGTGACGACTAGCAGCAGCAGCAACAAACAAAGAAAGCAACAGCAGCGGTAGCAGCAGTAGCCGCAGCAGCAGCAACAGAAGTACCAGCAGCAGAAGCAGTTGCATCAACAGCACCAATAGAAGCTGCAGCAGCGGCAGCAGTGGCAGCACCAGGAATGAAGAAAGGAAAGAACGTGTAGCAGCAGAAATAACAGCAGCAGCAGCAGCACTTGCAGCAGTAGCATCTGAGACAGCAGCAGCAACATCAGAGGCAGCAGCAGCAGCATCAGAGACAGCAGCAGCATTGGTAACAGCAGCAGCACCAACAACAGCAGCAACAGCAAAAGCAGCAGTAACAGCAGCAGCAGCAGCAGCAGGGGCTAAA